>NW_005842241.1:1443928-1459207 GCF_000455745.1 Alligator sinensis | reverse complement strand
GGGAAATGTTCTTCCTTCTTGTTTTCTGCTACTATATTACCTCATACATTTCCATAATGGGAGCCTCTGTAAAGAGATGACATTAAAGTATGGATCTACTGCAAAAAAGTGAACTTGTTTAAAAACAAAAACAACAAATGAACATACCCAGGGTATTTTATGTTTCACTGACCTGTTTATTACAGTTGTATAATTTACAAGTGAAACATTTTTTAAATAAGAGCTAGTCCTGAAAACTTCACCTAGTTTAATGTAAAAATTGGAGTTGTTTCTGGCTTATGGATAACAAGAAAGAGATTCTACTTTTATGTGTTCTCTACTGTTATGATTACTGAAGAATCTGAATGGAGGTGAGAAGGGGGTTCCAGCACACAGCTTTCAACTCTGACCTGGCACTTGCAGAGCCATGCACCAGCAGCCTGCCAGCATGCAGGGCTCCAAGGCACATGGCTATGCCTAGCTGAGGGTGCCAGTCAGGGGAGCCCCATGCAGAACTATACTGTGCACAGCTTTCAACTTCTGTGATCCTGGGCTCCACTTGCACGCAATCTCAAGTTCCACATATGTTTGTAAGTTGAAATGGCATGACTGAGATGTGATACCTGATCTTTCCAAAATCCCCCATCCAGCCTGTGGGCCAGATCCAGGCACCAGTGGACTCCATTTCCCAGCAGCACTTGCCTGCATGGCTGGGGCCAGTTTCCATGGAGACCCCCAGAAAGAGCCACACTGTGATAGCATGGGGCCAGGGTTTTCATGGCGGGGGCACTAACGGAGGGCTGTGCTGCAGGCAGGAGAGGGGTAGGCTCAGCTGTCACTGTCTGCAGGTCAGGCAGCGGCTGCTAATAGGAGGCTATGGGGAATTTTGTAGTGGCTATAGCTCCCACAAACTCTCCCCCTAGCACCACCCCTGCTGGCAGAGTGCATAGGAGGGTGAGGAGCTGCTCTGGATCCAGGATGGGATCTTGTACCAGTGACACGTTGTCACTGCCACAAGATGCCAGAGCTTATATAGTCCCCCACCTTTCTCCATTAATGCAGCTCAGCTTCTGGAGGGTCAGGGGATTTTGCCATGCTTTGAAGCAGACAGGCCACGATTAGAAATAGACAACTAAGTGGGGCTTACTACTGCACCTGTTAATGGTATGGGAAGATCTCTTGTGCTTGACTAGTGTGTCTTGTTCACAAGCTAAGGACCAATCCAATCACCAAGTTTGGCATCAGGAAGGAATTTTCCTAAAGGTCAGATTAGCAAGTACAGCGAACATGGGACATGGACTACTTCCTAGCATCGTCTGAGCATATTTCATCCTTTCTGCCACTGCTGGGACAATGCACTGGTGACACCTTTAGCTTTTCTTGTTTTCCTTCTGTGCCACATTGTATTTTATGAGGGCTTTGGTTCAACTGAAAACCCTAAAAAGATGTTAGAAAATGCTTTACTGTTTGTGGCATACGGGAGTGGAAAGTTTTGTGGACCTCTCTTGGACTTAAAATCAATTACAATGAGGATGCCCGAATTGCAGGAGACTGGAATAGCTGACCCAGTATGTCCTTTCCCGTACTATACGTTTATGATTGAAGCAAAAGAATTCCAGGATGGGGACAAGAACTGCTTGGCTTACACCTTTTTAAGAAGTTATGAAAAACAAAATCTTGAATTCTGAACCTTCATACACAGTTAGAGTTTCTCTATTTATCTAACAGATATTAAATGCCACCCCCCATACAGTCCCATGAGAGCACACCAACTGCAATGTTCATTAAAAAGGTACAGACTGTTTTTAAATTATGGTCATTACAGATTGTCTGAACTTTTGGACATCGCCCAACTTTTTGTATAAACAAGCAACTGCACGGTCAGTCAGAATTTCCACTTGTTTAAAACACCAGCCACCAGGGATTAAAATCTGGACAATAGCAAAGTTTCTATGACAGAAGTCAACACGACTTTAAAAAAAAAAAAAACCCCAACGGATTCTGAGGGTAAAAGACTTGATACATCTCAATGCGCTCTACGTGATCATTAGAGTTTTGAGCTTTTAACTAAAAAAAAGCCACAATACTCTATTTGACAAAGGGTGAGAAAGCTCTGTCAAGTCTAAATAAATTAAAACAGCATTGCCCACCCTCTAAGTCTCCAGGGACCACAAGCCCTGGGGGCCACACCAGTTGGGCCACAGGCCACCAGGCTGCACAGATTCTGCCCCCCTCCCAGCATCATGCGCCCATGTGGACACCTCATTCCCCACTGCACAAGTGCAATTCCCTTCCACCCCTGCACTGAAATGTGCAGACATGCAAGCACCATTCCCATACCCTGCTGCAACATGTGAGCACATGAGCAGATTCCCCTCCGACTCCCTGCAATGTACACCTTCACAGGCACCCCCCCATACCATTAGACCACATGGATGCTATCTACCCTCCCCCCTCCACAGGCAGCCCCCATACTCACCCTCAGCTCCCTGTGCTGCTCACTGCACTGCCCCGACTCCTGGGGCAAAGGCAAGAGGCTGCAGCTGGAGAAGAGTGGGAGAGCAGCACATGGACAGGAGTCTGGGGGACCCAACTTAAGCCTTTGTAGGTTGCATGTGGCTTATTATATGTTCTGTCAGTTCTTGCTACAGAAACTACTATATGGTTTAGTTAATTGGCTTAGAGTCTGCAGTAGCAGGCCATATTTTGCCCACCCCTATCTTAGAGATTTAATTTGAAAAGGAGAAGAGCAAGAAACTCCATGAATTCACTAAGGATTTAGGCATTAGTTTTTATCAGAAAGCACTCTGACACTACAATATTGGGGATCCCATGTCTCTAAAAACATCTGAGGTTTACAAAACTGCCATTCAGAATATTTACATACAACAGATCTGTTCCTTATGTGAATATTTCTAAACTACCAGGGCACTGAAGCTATCAGTAAGTTAACTTTTTTTTCAGTTTAGAAATAAGGATTTTTTGGTTTTTTTGCTCAATTCTTTTAGCCCATGCTGAACTAAATAGAACATATGGTTTGGGCCAGCATCTTCATTCAGTACGAAAATTTCCAGATCCCAATTGATTTACTTACAGTCTGCTCTTTCTTCACATATGGAGTTAAGCATGATCTTACTTGAATGAATATTACACAAAGTAGTTGTCCATGTGCCAAACTTAAGGGTCTTAAAAAAAATGGTAACTTTGTTAGGAAAAAGATGTCACATCATTCAATGTAAACTTAGATGATAAAAACAGATTAATTTGTTTCGACTAAAGATACACATACTATTCTCCTCAAAGTATCCAGGTTACATGCAACTTTGAAACCGAGTTTGGCCAATGGTTTTCAAAAATCATATTTTACTACTATATTTACTTATATACCACATATACCCTCCCCGCTCCAAAAATCAGCCCTCCAAAATCAGGGCACATTTCTTTTGAAGAAAAGATGCTTTTTTTCCCTTCGCTAGAAGAGATGCAGGCACTGTGCTCCACCTGCTGCCACTTATCTCTAGCGCAGCAGGCAGAATGGATGGAGTCCTGTGCTATCCCTCACATAGCCATTGCTATTAGCTGAGCACTGTATCTTGTGCCTGAAGGAGCAATTGAGCTAGCTGAGGATGACTGAGCTCCTGCATGGAGTCTGTAGTACCTTGATGAGGCTTGTGTTGCAGAAACAACATTTTGCTATTTATGGGAACTTATGCCAAGACTATGACTTGTTTAATGCTAATAGTTCTTGCTACTGACCTTTGCAAGGGTCTGGGACCTAACCATGTTATTGTCTTGCCAGACATCAGGAAGTTCCTGCTGCCTTACCCAGACTTTCTGCTTTGATGCTATGCTTCCTGGACACTATGTTACAAGGATGATTTACTCCATGTCATAGCTATGATTTCTTTTTTTCTATATTCTGCCTACTAAAAAAGGTATGCATTTCATGGTAGGGGAAGGGAGAGTGTTATGTGAGAAAATACGGCATTAGAAAGCCATGCATATAGTAATGGATGAAGAATGATTATTCTGAATCCAAAAAACAGAAAGCTAGATTTTTTTTTTATTATGCTTCATCTTTTTCTTCCACGAAAATAAAGTTTAACAAGTTTTGATTTAAACCAGCACTTCACAATTTGATCATTAAACTCTAGAAGGAACAAAACTAGCAATTGGTAAAAAAACATTTTTTCCACAGCTGTTTTAAGAGTCAAAGCGGAAACAAGATATAGAGTTAAATTTACAAAATAACAGCTTATTTTCCTGTGTAAATAAAAGTGGACAAAAGTTAACGAATGTTTAGCAGCACCTTTGCTTCTATTTTGCACTGCCTCCCTTTGTTTTCACAGAGCGGAAGTAGGGAGTATTTTAGTCTAAATTATACCATTATTTCAGGATACAGCTGCCAAAGAGGAATCTGTTTTTTATATATATATATATATGTTGCAACCATAATTTTAAGATCATAGAGAACTTCTACACACTTGGATATAGTACATTTCACAGTTTAAACAGCATAACTTCTAAACTCTTCTCAAACTCTTACTGACATGGCTACTTAGTTCAGTCACTGCCAAAACTGTACATCAAAAAACAAACAGCACTTTCTCCTGTTCACTTCCTTCTCTTATATTAAATGAGAATTAGTCCAAAGACATTCAAATGAAGAGCTTATCTCCTCCTCCCCCACCCACAAAAGAAGGGGAAGAAGAGGTCTAACTTTTTATGAATTTATTTTTAAAAAAGATAAGTGCTTCTGTATTTTATAAATTACTTATCTGAATAACTACGTAGTACTGCTTTCCTTTTTTTTTCTTAAGGGTTTAATTTCTCCTCTATTTTGAGTTTATACTAGATCCTGTAAAAAGGAGCACATCTCCTTTGATAGTAGCACATACACTTAAATTTAATTGTACAGTCAGCCTACTTAAAGTGTCTCTCCCTAGGCCTGCTTGGCCCCCAGTGCCATATTGTATGGCTAGATCAGGTATAAAGGGCAGCGTGGGACCTGATCCCAGCATGCCACCCCCAACCAGCCAGGATCAAGCTCTGGCCAGGTAGAGAAAGAGAGGGGTCCTGGAGCCTGATTCTGATGCAAAGAGCAAGCATGGGGCCCTATCTGGCCCAGAGCCTGGCTCGGTGCCATTCGTCTAGGCTGCAGAGCCAAAACTGTGAGCACCACTGCCCTAGAACAATTAACACAAAAAAATCAGCCTTGCAGCAAAAACATATTTCTAATCTTTGCTATCCCATGTCTCTTGCTAGGCAGTTAGGAATCAGTCATACTGAAACTTTATCCCTTGCCTATGTACACACTTCAAGAAGATATTTTTAAAGAAATATTTAAAAGAGCCAGTGGTTCAACCATTATTACCATCAACAGAAAAATTATGCTGAAGATTTTCAAAACTTCCTAAAACAGTGGTTCTCAATGTTTTTATACTCAAGGCACCACTTACTAGACTCAAAGCACCACTCCCTCTTACATTTCACACATTTTAGGACTACAGAAAAATAAAGCAATATTGTTGCAAAGGGCTCAAATGACTAGAACAGGTCAGAATATTTTGATACGATGGATTCCTATTTGAAATCTCCGGGTTTATTTTATGAATCATGTGTTGATGTTTGCATTCCTAGCAAATGCTAATATTGGGTTGCACCCTTATAAGGAACTTGCAGTACCCCTAGATGTCATTGTACCCTGGCTGAAAAAATCACTGGCTTAAAATATTATGTTATTCTGAGTCAACAAAAGGTTAAGTTTCTTGGAAACTATTTTTTTCTTGCTGGAATCGTCAAATTAGCAGGGAGCTTTTTTTGTTTTGTTTTTAGATTATTTTACCTGGCCTTGTTTTTAATAGTTATCTTACCAGTTAACTTGTCATAAAACCTAGGCATGCAGTATATCAGCATCAATTAAATGACATGCCTAGTATTTCCTCTAATGTCTTGGGAATCCTGTCTATAGAAATTATGTAATATATTTGTTCATATTAAGAATATTTTGCACTGTAGACTAAATTCATTGACCAGATGGCCCAATACTTTAATGCATCTTTAAATGTTGTATAATTATCTTTAAATCTGACAAATGACCTTAAATTTTCTTATTACTAGGTTGCAATTTTTAAAAATGTTTAAGTATTGCATAACTGTAAAGTACTGAAACCAGTACAACACTGAAAAAAAAAAATTGTTCAAGCATATTGAAAAGTAATGTTTAGAACAGACATTTTCAGAAAGCATTCTGAACATTTTTTCCCTGTATCAATCTGAATGGCTGTTTGCTACAACAAAACCTTCCTCATCCTGCAAGGTTTCCTTTCCTTAGTCTTCCCATATAGCTAATCATTTCTTAACATGAAGCCACTGCAAGATAAAAAAAATCTGTGAATTAACATGACATTTGTCATGATCACATTGTTCTATTTATGCTTTAACCATTTCTAGTATCATGCATCTGTCTTACCTCCTTAGATTGCAAACTCTGAGACTAGCAAAATGGGACCACATTTTCAATTAGCCTTAGGTATATTACAGTAAACATGATAAAAAATATTTTTTCAAAGAATTACCCTCCTTACTTAGAACATTTGATATTATTAAAGAAATGAGAAATTTACATGATGAATTTGAAGACAGACATTAAGATTTTTATCCTAATAGCTTCTGCAATAACAGAAGATATAAGAGTCTTCACTTTTGTCCAATTACATGAAGTAAAAAAAGAAAGCAGTTCAAGTATGCAAAGGCATTCATATATAGAGATAGGATTTTTGGAAAGGATACAGTATAAGCAAGCCAGACCGTAATACCTCCCCCCCACCATAACTTCAAGAACAATTTGGCATGGAGGGATTTTTGGTGTACAGTCAAAGATATCGAAAGTATAGGTGGGAGCATGGAAATAAGAATAAATGAAAGAGCTGGAAGAGGTGAGGAGAGTATTGCTGTGCGAGAAGAGCATCTGGCTTATGAAGCAAACAGGAATCAGACAAAGATGAATGTGATGCACGCTTGATTTTGAAGGAAAAAAAAAGTTAGTAAAGTGAATTAATAATGTCTGAGTTCTTTTATAATACCTTGAAAACTATAAGTGACTAGATTCCTTACAAATATCCTAAACAAATCAATATAACTAATTTATTTATTTAGTTTATCTGATTTATATGCCTCCCGTCCTAACAAAGGCTCAGGGCAGTTTACAATAACAGAATAGAGTTATAAAAATGGTGAATGAATATGGAGGGAAAAAAAAAACCCTTAAAAAAAAAAAAAGTCAAGGCAACTAGATCACCAGCATAAAACAGAAACCCACTAAACAGTACTGCAGTCTACCTTTATTTGTTAAACACCTACCCAAATAAGAAGGTCTTACAGCACCTTCTGAAAGATATCCAGACTTGGGCTCTGGCAGGCCTCAAGGAGAGCAAGGCGCGATAGAGCTGAGGAGTGACTACTAAGAACAACATGCCACATATTTTGGCCAAGTACACTCGGCATATTGATAGCACTTACAGGAGTTTGCTCCCAGCTAACCCTAGGGATCATGGTGGGGCATAGGAGAGAAGGTTGTCCCTTCAGTATGCAGTGCCCAGGCTATTCAGGGCCTTATGGGTCAAAACCAGCACCTTGAATTTCACCTGGAAAGCTAATGGAAGCCAATGCAGACTCTCGAGCACTGGAGTTATGTGCTCCTTGTGACCCACCCTGCCAAAGGGTGAGGTGCTGCATTCTGTTTTCAAGCCAGCTTTAAGGGCAGCCCCATATAGAACGTATTAGTTTAGCCTTGAGGTGATGATGATGGCATAGATGGTGGTGGCCAGATCTGAATCTGAAAGAAAGGGTCACCACCTTCTCACCAAATAAAGTTGGTGAAAGGAACTCACTTCTGCCACATGAAGATCTAGGTAGTACAGAAGATTCAGGAGCACCCTGAGGCTGTGACCTGGAGTTACAAGAGAAGGCTGAACACATAAATTATAGGTATCAATGCAGCAAATGTTTGTTTCCTAAAAGGGACAAAATTTAGGAAGAAGAAAGTAAAAGCAAAATTGATGAAAATGCCTACTGTTATCTAAAGGGTTATCTGGGACTAATTTAATATTTCCTTGACTGAATCATTTGCAGCTAGAGGCCCAACTGAGATCTGCCGATAGACCCTGAACATCAAGATGGAACACAAAGGCAATAGAGCAGTACTCATGTTCCGAAAGCAGTAAGTTACATTTTTAACATAACACTGGTGAGAGTAGACAGATAAACTCTGAATCTATTGATGCAATGATAATTTGAGAATAGGGAGAACATACAGGCTGGCTGCTGCAGTAGAAACAACAATGGTTAAAAGGCAAAATTAGGAAAATGCCAAACTGGGTGGCTCCCTGGAAAAAGTATTATTTCCATTAAAGAATTCATCATCAGATTGGTATCTGAAGGCCACTACAGATCGATTTCTTCATGCTGTTCAAGAGACTGTATGAGATGGTAACCAGGTCAGACATTCATCATAGTTAAATTCTGTCAAAATAAAAAAAAAACTTCAACTTTTGTGTTATTCTACAAGCAGAAGACAGGAAATGAGACCCTACTGTTGCCTCTCTTTCCTGCCCCTGCCAACTAGTAGCCAGTCCTGAGGAAGGCAGTTATAGTAAAGAGTAGAAAGTCAAATTCTTCCCCACAAAAATTAAGCTTAATAGGAGAAGGCAACTGGATCAACTGGTTTGTGCAATTTGTGAAGGAAAGATTATTATGTACGCACTTCCTATCACAAAAAGTTTTGTGAATTAAAATGGCAAACCATACCAGTCTTCTCTCTGCACTGCCCTCCAAGGATTCATCTCTTCCATGGAGAACTTTTGGAATTCTTGCCCTTACAACTAGGCCCTAATATGCAATACCCTAATTTCCATCACCTTTGCTTATCAAGCTGGTCCAACTGGGTGTCACTTTTGTAGTTCCACCTTTCAGGGAGACCAGACATCCTTCATAAAACACAAGCATCAGTCATCTACCCAAAACAGGAATTAAGTATAGGAGGAAAAGGATTCTAAACCAGAAAATAAGCAAACATTATCTTGCAAACACTTAAAATCCCCCTGATAATGTAGGCAGGCCTAGCTAATTCAGGCATCTGAGAGGGTATTATTGGTACACCAGTCTGACTTCCAAGAATAGCTCTCCCAACACATGCTCTCTTTTCTCTCCAGAGGGGAGGGTATAAGGGAAGAGGGAGACCTTTCAAGCCAGCATCCATTTGCTCTTATAGATTTCTGACTTTTGTTCTTCTGGACCAAAGCAGTCCAGTAGACAGAGCAAAAATCTGACTCCTTGGAGCCAATGACTTCCACTACACTATAAAAACCTTTCAGGATCTAAATCAAACAAAATTCAACCAAACCAATATATCCATATAATTAACAGCCCAACGATCAGGTCAGCATACATATTTATATATTACACAGCAGCTCTATGTCTTTCTTAAACCTCCATGATAATGAACGGTAAATGTTAATCTGATGAATCTGCAGGCCAAATCAGAAAACCTGAACTGGACAAGTATCAACTGAAGCAATAGCATTTAGAACAAAATTGCTACATAAATCAAAGGAATAAATGATAGCGACAATTCAACAGCAGGAACTCATGTTCTATCATGTTACAAAAGGTCATACCTTCCTGAACAGTATGACTGGAGAAATACTGTTAATTGATTTATTTGATTCAGACAACTGATTTAACTGTATTTAATTATGAAGGGTTAACACATTTTTCCTAAAACTGCAAATAATGTGAGTAGTATTTATTCAGCAGTGGAGGAGACTGGCCATTCAAAAATGGCCAGATTGAAAAGGTTCTGAAAGCCTTATTTTATGCCAACTAATGATCAATTTAAAAACATGCAGGTTTAAAACATGCACTCAAGGTAGAGGATGCATATTTTAAGTTTCCTCAACTGCTTAGGGCAGGATCAAAATTTTCAGTATTTGCACCTAAGAAAACCCCTTAACTTGCTGTACCAGGATCAAAGTTCCATTAAAAAAAAAATACAGCTGTTTAATTGCTATAGCACCCCTTCACCCAAACATGAACTTCCTTTAACTGCAACTGGTCTCAACCTAGACACTAACCACACATTTGTATTGTAAATATTCTTATGATCTACCAGACCCATCACCTGTCTTTCTATAAGTGACACAAGAGTTTAATGTATGAATAATAATACACACACCCTAAAACCCTTACCTGTCAGAACCACTTCATGAATTTGTCAGCAAGTGACGCCTACTGGTGATTACACTTCCACCCCTCAAGCCCAAATGCAATACATCCAATGCATTTCTGCATCACTAGTTGGGGAATACAAAGAGGAGAGTCCCACTTCAAAACCTGTTTCCTGTGCATTAGACAACACCTAAAAGCATTTCAGCGTAACAGGCAAATTTAGGTAGTAATTACTATCCTTATCAATAATTTTCTTCTTGTATCCTGTTCATTTATCCCTTTCCAGCTTAGTTTACTGCAGCAGCACATTTCCTCAGAAAGCCTACCCAGGTTCATCAGAAAATTAAAAACGTAAACCTGCATCAGTATTTCCCTTTAATGCATTCAAATTTTCTTATATTTTACCAACTATTATAACCATCTGTCAGACAATCACACCAGATAAAATACCAAATACAAAAATTCCAGTATATGAATCTATGCCCTTATAAACCTCCTAACAAAACCCAATTTTTAAGAAACCTGTATCAGTACAAGTCTAAATGAACAATATATAGAGGAAACAAGCTTTTGAATCTATACCACCAGTGTGCACAAATGTGTAACGCATGAGACATTCACTTAAGAAAACTGTCTAGGATATTAACACCTACCATAAAAAAGGTGAATTTACATTAAAACACATACTTTAAAATATAAATTTCATTGACTAATTCAATACTATTAAATAAGCAAGCCAGCATTTACCAGGGATGAATGTATCAGTATTCCTGAATCTTCATTAGACAAGCTGTGTGCTGTATATTCAAGGGCATTATTTTCTCCTTGCTGTTTGCAAATATAAGCACAGTTTCTCTCAAAAACTGTACGAATGCCTTTAAATAGAACCACACTAGCAGTGCAACCCATTCCAAATATGTTGAAATTCGCACTTCTAGCAACCCTGGCTCCATTTGCAGAATGTCTTCCTCTGCTCCACAGAAATAATTTTCCTCTGTACCATCTTCAGTAAGTCCAGTGTCTATCTCATTAGACCAAAAGCTATCAGCTGCTGTAATGCAATCCTGTTTATTAAGGCAACAAACTGCCAAAAATCCAGCCGTAGAAAATAAAATAGGAGGATGGTGGAAAAAACCAAAATGACACCTCAGCTATAAAACTCAAATAGGACGCTCTCACAATGTGCTATTACTGTCTGATATAGATAAAAGTAGGTTAAAAGAATTAGCTACTGGATTCCTGTTTTTCAAAGATCCTCAGAACATATCCAAGATGAAAAGAAACTGCAAAGATAACTGCTGCAGTTTCTGCTGCCAGCCACAAAGAATTTTCATCTGCTGCAAGAAAGAGCTCTCCCAGAATGCTCAGCACAGAGTTCGTGCTAGCAAACGTTTCTTTACCTGACCTAAATATGCTTTTTGTTGTTCAATGCTGCATTTCAAAACTGAAAAGCAGCAAAAAAGAAAAAAAAAAAAAAAAAATTAAAAAAAAAGGAAAATCATTAGATTACTGCTGCTATGGAAACATGCTGCACATGTTACTGTATTAACCTACTTCAAACAAGCCTATCTGCCTGAACTGATTATAGCAAGCCACAAGGGAGTGAAAGATTGGAACAAACAGGTTTTTTGCTTCTTTCCTCTTCCTTCACATGAAAAACTGGTAAGTTTTATCTACAAGAAAATTACTTCGTTTAGTCCTTGATAGGTAACAGTCATGCAAGAATGAGTATGGCTGAATGACTATCTGGTTCAGATTAGCATCCACCTGGGGAACAAAAATCTACTATAAAATTTTAATTACACGCCCAAGTTCCTTGGTTATATAGTGGATCGTAGCCAAGTCAAGGCTTCTGATTCATCCTGTCATGACAATTGACATTCTGTGTCATCAGTTTTGATGCCCCTAAGAAAGAAAAAAAAGATGCTCCTATAGCTGATACTGAAAAATATATCAAAGACCTGTCATTAAAACACTACATCAGCTTAATATAAACTGAATGCAAATCATTTATTATAGACCAAGACAACACACACACAGAAGTATGGAGTGAAATAATCTCAATGATCTTACCACCAGAATCAGTATTTTGTTAGTCTATTAAAAGCAAGGCAGATATTTTAAATTGTGAATTATAAGAAATAGATCCCCTCCTGAAATTGGGGGAAGACTGCAGGTTAGACAGACTGAGGTTTTTGACAAAAGAAAGATAGGAGCGTTGGCTTGGGTTTTTAAGTCACAGGCAACCGAGGCTTTTGCAACACCCGCAGGTACAAAGAATGAGTCTCTTTTCTCCTTGTAACAGCAATTACATGGAAGAGGCCTGATTTCCTTATTCTGCGTAGTCACTAGGATAGTGCAAAATTTCACCGGGTGTCTCATTTCAAAGCTATTCCGACGTTTCAAGCTTGAAACAGCAAAATCGAAACAAAACAAAAGGCTTCAAAACGAAACAAGGGCACTCAAAACGTTTCAAGTTTCAAAGCTGGGCTTACTTGGCTTCAGCGCTGGTCCCAGGTGGCGGTGGCAGCCTCCTGTCATCTGGCGCACAGATCCAGGGGCCTTCACCCTTGGGAGGGCTGCAGGGCTGTGCTGGACTCCTCCCGGGGGTGCGAGCCCCCAGATCTGCGCGCCAGATGAGGGGAGGCTGCCGCTGCCACTTGGGACTGGTGGCAGCATCAATCTTGCATGGTGCTGGCAGCCTCCTCATCTGGCGCACAGATCCAGGGGCTCGAAACCCTGGGAGGAGTCTGGCACACTGCTCTCAGGGGTGTGGGCCCCCATATCTGCGCGCTGGATGAGAGGAGGCTGCCACTGCCAGCAAGTGTCAGTTTTGCTTTGAACAGTTTGAGGTGCAGTTTCCCAAAACCCTTGGAACTTATCTCCTTGAAACTTCATGCCCTCAGGAGCTACCATCCCTGCAATTTTCATCCAAATTAGGCAAGAAATGACAAAGTTTTAGGCATTTTCATGATTCCCCATTATGCCTATGGGTGAAATGTTGAAACATGTCAAAACAATGAAACAGTTTCGACAAAACGAAACACAACAGTGCTTCAAAATGAAACAACGTAACGAAACACTGTCCTTTCAAAACAGCAGAACGGAAGTCTAAACAAAATGGTGCTGTTTCGCACAGCCCTAATAGTCACCACCTTTAAAATGATAATGTTCCAATGCGCCGCATCGCAATACGACCTTGCCATATCTAAAAAATTTAAAGAAAATTTGTTTAAATCCGCTAAACTGATCCACAAAAAAAAAAGAGAGAGAGAGAGAGAGAGAGAGTGTGTTCACTTTGATACTTAAATACATTTTTCTGGTTTTAAACCTATAGTAAGTTATGGACCCCATTGGGCTCACCTGTCACCTTTTAGATATAAGAAACACATTTAAAAAAAATGCTTCTCAACATAAAACTCCTTCCCCATTTTACAGATGAGTAACTTGAGGAATTAGTGACTGTCAAATTACTGAGGGACACAGCTGGAAATAGATGTGGTTGTAGGCCACTTTGACATTTGGAATGAATCAGTCCAGTGCTCTCTGACCTATTCAGTTGATAAATTCAGAAGAAAAAAAAAATCTGTTATGCAAGGCAAGGAAGTCTTTTAGCTTTGTTTCCTTATTGGGAAAATTTGACAGTGATTTACTCTTTGCATTACAACAAAAAAATTTTGTCCATCCGACTTACCTTATCCGCTTAGCAAATAAAGCCCCCTGGGAAAAGGTACAGAGATATTACAGTTTCTTAAAGCCAGGAACAAAAAGAAGCAATTTCCTGTTCTTGGTCATATTACTGCATTGCAAAGCAGAGCAAAGCAAGCATAAATACTGGTTAGCAAGTTAGAAAGGCTACATCAGGCTATGGTAATGTTAAACAAAAGCGTGAATTAGACTACAGTTGCGCTTTTCAGGTACTTTTGCTCTCCCCCTTCTCCCCTGACCTGCATACACAAAAGTCAGGTGGCCATAACTGTCTTTCAGTTTCCTCATGAATTCATAAAACTAGATAAAGGAGGGGTTTGAAAAACGCAGGAATGAAAGGCAGGTAAGGTGAGGGATACACAGAGCAGGCACCACACACACTATTGGTTAGCTGTGGTGTGTGAGAGGTAGCAGAGTTCCACTGAAGGAAGTGGCCAAGCAGCATTCTTCCACTCCACAGAAGGAGCAACAGAGGAATACTGAATGACAGAAGCTGACAACTACTGGAAGGGCAGAGCTACAAACTTGGCATCTGGTATCAGTAGAATCCTACTAAATTGACAGCAGGAGTGGGTTGTTCAGCAGCTCCTTTCATCTTGAAGGTTCCCCTGTGCACCCATCACTGCTGCTTGCAGCTTAATCCTCATCAGCTGGGAGGCAAAATGCACAGTTTTAAATATAGTGCTGTTTCTGCTTCCCACCTGGTCAACCACACACAACAGGGCTCCCAGGGCCCCTCAGCTGTGAGCAGCAAAAACAGCACCATATTTAAGATGGCGGTTTTTGCCTCCCAGCTGATCAGAAGGGAGCAGCAAACAGCAGGGCCCCTCCACCAATCAATGGTGGCGACACACAGGGGAACCTTCAAGATTGGCTGAGGGGCCCTGGCAGCCACACTGTTTATTGTTGACTAGCCAGAAGGCAAAAACAGTACCATATTTAAAACTGTGGTTTTTGCCTCCCCACTGATCAGAAGTAGAGGAAGGGGGGAGGGGGCACATGCAGCAGAGCTTGCCCAAGCGGTGCAGTCTGTGGCTGCCCCTGTGGTGCTCTGCATGGACCTGAGTCCCACCTGGGGCAGCTTGTTCCATGCTCCAGCCTGTGCCTGGAGGTGGTTGCGCATTGCGCTGGGCGCGTGAAGTGGATGGAAAGTAGATGGAAGCCAGAGCTGAAGCTCTACATACTGGGGCAGGAACCACCTGGCTGAAGCTTCCTCCAGGTCTAGAGCAGCGCAGCAGGAGGAGGAGCCACTGCTGGAGACAAAGGGAACAGAGAAGCATCTGGGTGCCTGCAACCACACTGGGAGCAGCCCTGCTAGAAGATGTGTGTGCTGAGCAGGGCCAGGCTGGCAGGCACAGGCTGGGG
>NW_005842241.1:1441749-1443807 GCF_000455745.1 Alligator sinensis | reverse complement strand
AGGAAGGTTAAAAAAAAACAGTTTTAAATATGTTGACTGGCTGGGAAGCAAAAACAGCAACAACAGACAGCAGGGCTGCCAGGGCCCCTAGACTGATCAGCAGTGAGCAGCAAAAATAGCACCATATTTAAAACTGCAGTTTTTGCCTCCTGGCTGATCAGGAGGAAGCAACAAGCAGTGGGGCCCCTCCACCAATCAGCAGTGGAGGGCACACAGGGAACCTTCAAAATTAAAGGGCCCACTGCACAGCCTACTTCTGCCATGAATTTCGTAGGTCCCTAGGTATCAGCAACAAGGTCAAGGCATAGAGCTTAATGAAAGTTACTCCATGTAAAGCTTCACAGATTGTAAATATGGAAATATTCCTGACCTAGGCAGAAAATGCAGCTGGTGTCCAAATAAAACGAACAGTAATATTTGGAAAAGGGGCATGTCAGCATTTGGTAGCAGATAGCTTAGCTTTTTGTAGCATGAAAGATGACAATGATGATATAGAAAGACAAAAAATCATGTTGTCAAAGTTTCAAAAATAACTATTTTTTCCTTATAGGCTCACAAAGAAAAAATGATAGGTAAACTGATACATATGAATCAACATACTTTTATGTGAGAAATCTTAGGAATATACTTAGCATTGGGTCATAATGAAATGTTTCATTACCAAAATCACGCCATGAGAGCTTTTCATTCACTGGCCTTCCTGGACAATGTAATTATAAACAGTAGGGGAAAAAATGAGTCGAGGGGCCTCTTATTGTCCACTGTAACCTCCAGGTCCTCTTCTGTAGAGCAGCTGCTTAGCTAGTCAGTCCTCAGCCTGCACACCAGGTGCATGGGACTGTTCTGTCCTAAGTGCAGGATTTTGCACTTGTCCTTAATGAACTTCATGAGATTTCTTTTGGTCTAACCCTCCAATTTGTGAAGGTTTCTCTGAGTTTTGTCCAATCCTCTAATTGGTCAAGTAGGGCACTTGCCAAATGTCTGACGTTCCCTCAGCCCTTGTAGATTTCCCTCCCATGAGGGTGCTTCAATCCCCACACTACAGACTATTCAAACTGCGGAACTTCTCACTCCCTCCTGTTGAAGCTGAACCACTGTTTAGAAGAGTTCAAGATGAAATGGGCCACAGAGAAGGAGAGCAAGTGAGCATGATTCCCTACCCATGGTTAGGGGCACTAATCTGGAATGGGGAGATTTGGGTTCTGGTCCTTACTCCAAAGGACATTACGTTTATTTAAGCAATAACTGACCCATGCACAATACATGGGGAAAAATTAGTTAGTTTTTCTCCAAAGGACTAATGTTTAGGCCTCCCTTTGGAGGAGATGGTTGGTGACAGAAGCCATGCCTCTTCCTGTGGTCAGAACTGCTGGTACTGGAGTAGAATCCACTGCAGAAGTGTTGACTGATTTGCTGGTTCTGGAGCAAGGAACCAAGTGCTATTTTCACTAGAGAAGTTACAAATGAGGATTCAGGAGTTCCCTGCTCACTTACATGTCACTTCTGTTCTTCAGGTGTATCTTCTTCCACTTGCTGGGTTTTTGGTTGTAGCTGTGTTGGTCTAAGGACATAGGCAGGCAAAGTTCTTTGGGAAGATGTGATATCTTTTATTATACCAACTGAGTAGTTGGAAAAAAAGTCCTTAGCAAGTTTTCAGGAGCAATCACCATTCTTCAGGCATAGGAAGTCTCTGCTGTTCTGAGACTCCAAAAAATGAGAAGCTAAAAGTGTGACAGGATGCCAGTGAGAATGTAAATAGGTAGAAATTACGAAAACAACATGCACTTAGTAGAAATGCAAGCAAACAGGGACAACAAACAGGAAGCAGACGGCTTGCAAACTGCCAAGCAAGAGAAGGAAGGGGAAGAAAAAGAGGAACCAGAGACTGCGTGCCATCAGGGACTGCGAGCAGGAGATAGACTCATACTGCCAGGCCCTTCTCCCCCGGGAGGCAGAGGGTAGACCACAGTCCCCCTCCACACCAAAGGAGAACTTTGGGACCTCCTGCTGTGTCCAGCCAGGTGCATGGACCAAGGTGGTCAAGGGCCCTAAGGCCCG
>NW_005842241.1:1431255-1438789 GCF_000455745.1 Alligator sinensis | reverse complement strand
CCTGCCTATGCAGGGGGTCAGACTCGATGATCTCAAGCAAATCCCGGGACGTCTCAAGCAAATCCCGGGACGTCTCTCAAGCAAATCCCGGGACGTCATTCTCCCCCTGTACTCGGCCTTAGTGAGGCCGCAGCTGGAGTACTGTGTCCAGTTTTGGGCTCCACAATTCAAAAAGGATGTGGAGAAGCTTGAGAGAGTCCAGAGAAGAGCCACGCGCATGATCAGAGGTCAGGGAAGCAGACCCTACGATGACAGGCTGAGAGCCCTGGGGCTCTTTAGCCTGAAAAAGCGCAGGCTCAGGGGTGATCTGATGGCCACCTACAAGTTTATCAGGGGTGACCACCAGCATCTGGGGGAACGTTTGTTCACCAGAGCGCCCCAAGGGATGACGAGGTCGAATGGTCACAAACTACTTCAAGATCGTTTCAGGCTGGACATAAGGAAGAATTTCTTTACTGTCCGAGCCCCCAAGGTCTGGAACAGCCTGCCACCGGAGGTGGTTCAAGTGCCTTCATTGAACACCTTCAAGATGAAACTGGATGCTTATCTTGCTGGGATCCTATGACCCCAGCTGACTTCCTGCCCTTTGGGCGGGGGGCTGGACTCGATGATCTTCCGAGGTCCCTTCCAGCCCTGATGTCTATGAAATCTATGAAACCAGGCATCAGATCCTGGAAGGCACATGAGTGAAGACACCTGTGTGTGTGGCTTACTGAGCATTTGTTTGGTAGACTGTGTTTGGGTATGTGCTCTAAGCAGTTGAATGCTGCTAGCTGAGTGACTGCTGGGCAACTGCTGCCTGCCTCTGACCAAAGCCCTAAAAAGGGCGTAGAGGTGGTGCAGGCCCAGGAGAGTATAAAACGAGACTCCCCAAGAAAATCAGGGAGCAAGCGAGTGAACAGGGACCACAAACAGGGCAGTTCACAATTCAGCTTGCAAGACAATAGGGGTACATTGATAGAGATTTTTGAGGCTGATACCGATCCGATTTCTGATACAGCTGCATCCAGCTTGTAAGTCTGCTGTGGTGGACTAGGGGGGGGCATGGGGGAGCAGATCAATGCCCCATACGGTGAAGGAGGAAGTGGGACTGGGGCAGAGGCAGATGCTGCCCAGTCGAGTGGGGCAGGATGGAGGGCACAGGGGGGTGTCCCCCAGATCTGCGCAGGGTGGGGCATGTGGGCTGCAGCTGCTGGTTGGAGCCAGGACTGTGCCGGGCTCTTCTCAGCAGGGGCTGGGCTCGAGGCAGGCGGTGGCAGCACTAAGAGGGAGCTACGGGAGGAGGGGGGGGGAGGGGGAGGAGAGAAGCTGCGGACGCCCCAAATTTCACTGTCCTGGTGCAGCTCCGGCTCTTCCCAGTGCATGGGTAGAGGTGGGGGTTGAGCCGGGGCTGCATCAGGTGAGCTGCAATGGCCCTGGGAGAGAGAGTTGGGAGTGCTATGGCAAAATCTGGAGTGGCTGCAGCCTCTGCCCCCCCCCCCCTGCCACAGCCCCCTCCCAGTGCCATTGCTGCCTGCCCCGAGCCCAGCCCCTGCCGAGAAGAGCCTTACACAGCCCCAGCTCCAGGCAGCAGCTGCAGCCCGCCTGCCCCACCCCACACAGATCTGGAAGGCACATGCTCCCTGCCCCGCCATGTCCCCTGGATGAGCTGCAGCTCTGCCCTGTGCCCCATCCTGCCCCGGCTGGGCAGCCCCTGCCCCACTCCCTTCCTCACCACAGGGGGCGTTGATCTGCCCCCCACGCTCCTTCCCTCCTCCCTCCCTTTCCACCACGATGGACTTACAAGCTGCATGCAGCTCTCCAAGTTGCCAGGCTATGCTCCTCACTGCCTGCATGCTGTGCTGCGGCTGCACACATGCATGGGCATTTATCAGTCAAATTATTGGCCACATCGGGTCAGTTTCTGATACAACCAATATTCTTTATATCAGTGCTGATCCAATATTGGACCGATGTATTGGTGAACCTCTACAAGACAGTCTGCCACCCTGCTCTTTGAAAGGGAGCCTTTAAGGTAAGTCCTTTCTTTAATTAAGAGCAACTAAACTACATATATTTAATATAAGTCGCTAAAACTCAGCACTTAGATCAACACTTTAGCCCCCTGTTTAACTAGAGTCCAGACTGAGTGGAGAGTTTGCTAGAGTTTGCCTGGAAGCCCCCTCTCACCTTCTTTCACTGTAAGCTTTGAGAGAAGAAGCAGGTTAGGAGGGAAAAGGGAGCCTTTCAAGACCAAAAAGCAGCAAACAGGCCAGCTTACAGAGGAGTCCAGGGAGGTGATGCTTCCCCTCTATGCAGCACTGGTCAGGCTGCAGTTGGAGTATTTTGCCCAGTTTTGGGTGCCGCACTTCAAGAGGGATGCGGAGAATGTTGAAAGGGTTCAGAGGAGGACCTGAAGTCAAAGGAGGGCCTGTATGGCCAGAGGCCTACAGGCAAGGCCCTACGAGGAGAGACTGAGGGACCTAGATCTCTTCAGCCTTCACAAGGGAAGGTTGAGAGGTGATCTTGTGGCTGCCTATAAATTCATCACAGGAGGGCACCAGGGAATAGGAGACGCTCTCTTTACTAGGGTACCCCTTGGAGTAACTAGGAACAATGGCCACAAATTGACGGAGAGCAGATTTAGGTTGGACATTAGAAAGAACTTCTTCACAGTAAGGGTTTTCAGAATCTGGAATGGGCTTCCACGGGAGGTAGTGCTCTCCCCTACCTTGAGGGTCTTCAAGGAGACTGGACAAGAACCCCAGGAAGAGATAGGAAGAAGATTTAAGAGACCCAAAGAGATGGCTGGAGGACACAGCAGTGCCAGAGCCACTGCTATTGCCAACTCTTGTGCTGCTTGTACCTGTGAGATGTCAGTCCAGGCAGGACCACCTACTCTTGAGACTTCCACCGGAATCCTAGCGTGGTTCTGTGGAGACTGTGGCTTGCAGGTTCCTTACAGTGACAGCCAGGTGGGGGATGGCCTATGTTGCGAGTAGTGCCTCCTGGTGGTGTCCCTCATGGAGCAGACAAGAGAGCTACAGGAAGAGGTGGTGAGCATCTAAAACATCTTCCACCACGAGGAAATTCAATGATTCAGTGCCAGAAGAGACCTCTAGGACTGCAGAGGAAAGAGTACAAGAGAGCGCTAGAGAAAGAAGAGTCCATGGATTCCCAGGAAGGCGGAAGCTAGAAGCTTGTGACCTCTAGCAGTAAGCAGAAGTCTTCATCTCCACCTGCAATAATTTGGCTGGAGAACAGATATGAAGCTCTAGCAACACAGAAGAAGCAAGTTCCATTGGAAGCATCAAGATCACTGCCATCAAGAAGAAATGGGTGGTAGTGGATGGATGCCTTCATCTGCTGGGGACAGAGGCATCCATCCCGACCTGTTGTGTCAGGAGGTCTGCTGCTTGCCCAAAGCCCAGATCTAAGATGTCATGGAAGGACTACTGAAATTCATCTGGTACTCTGATTACTACCCCATGCTGCTCATCCATGTGGGCACCCAGGATATTGCCAGGGAAGACCATGAGCAGATCAAAAGTGATTATAGGGCTCTGGGTGCAAGGCTGAAGGGGACAAAGACTCAGGTATTGTTCTCCTTGATCCTTCAGGTCAAGAGGAAGGGCCCAGGCAGGAGGGGATGCATCCTGCAGATCAATGCATGGATGTGCAGGTGGTGTTGCCAGGAGGGCTTTGGCTTCTTCAACCATGGGATGTTGTTGCAAGAGGAAGGATTGTTAAGAAGAGATGGGATCCACCTAACAAAGAGAGGAGAGAGCATGTCTGCAAATAGACTCATTAACACAGTGCAAAGGGCTTTAAAACTAGGCATTCCAGCCACCATGCACAGCTTCAGGATGGGACTGCTGCTGTCACTGCTACAGCTACTGGGGCACCTGCTCAGCTTCTCCAGCATCCAGCAGCTCCTCCTTGTCTTCCTACCACAGCGCTCGCTCCAGGCAGCAGGTAGAGAAGCGGCAGAGGCAAAGGAAGGAGGAGCTGCAGCAGCTGGGTGGGAGCATGGAGCATGGTGCTGGGAGTAGTGGAAGCACAGAGCCCGTGCCCAGGGGGGTGGCGGGAGCGCAGAGCTCGGGTGGGCAGGGTGTGAGGAAGTGGGAGGGGTGTGGAGACCACCCACCCCCACACACTCTCCCCCATAGTGCACAGCCCGTCACCAGCAACAGTAGGAGGTAGACATTCAGAGTGCTGCTGGCCCCTGCAGGTACTCCAGCCAGCACTGTACATGGCAGCAAGGAGTGCAGCCAGGCTGACTGCCTCTATCACACAGGCTCCCTGCAGCACACATACTGCTACTGGCACTCACGCTGAATGCAGAGAAACCCTGCACAATAGAACCAGCTGCCTTCCCTGCCCCTTGCCATGCAGGTCCCAGACTCTGCCGGAAGTGAAGGGGAGCCTCACCCTGCTGGGTACATAGTTACATAGGCTGGAGGGTAGGGCTAGGATTCAGAGAGACCTTGACAAATTGGAGGATGGACTAAAAGAAAAAAAAAGTTGCATGAGGTTCAAAAAGGACAAGTGCAAAGTCTTGCACTTAGGATGCAATAATCTCATGCACTGGTACAGGCTGTAGACCAGTTGGCTAAGCAGGAGCTCTACAAAAAAGGACTTGAGAGTTACAATGAACAGTAAGCTTAATATGAGCCAACAGTGTGCACTTGTTGTGAAGGAGAACAGTATACTGGACTGCATTAGTAAAAGTGCTGCTGGTAGACTGACAGAAGTGCTTATTTCCCTCCGTTCAGCACTAGTGAGGCCAGATCTGGAGTCCTACATCCAGTTTTGGGCCCCCGCTACAGAAAGGGCGTGGACAAATTAGAGCAAGTCCAGCAGAGGGCAGTGAAAATTATTAGGGTGCTGAGGCACATGACTTATGAGGAACAGCTTAGGAAAATAGTCTCATTTAATCTAGAGAAGAGAAGACTGATGGGGGATTTAATAACAGCCTGAAAGGTGCTTGACGGAGCTAGACTGTTGGTATATGATGGAACAAGCAGCAGTGGTTTCAAGTTGCAGCAAGGAAAGCTTAGATTAGGAATTAGGAAAAACTCACTAGGAGGGTAGTAAACAGGCTAGAACAGTGAGGTTATGAAATGTCCATCCTTAGAGGTTTTTAAGACCCAGCTAGACAAAGCCTTGGGTAGAATAATATATAGTTGGGGACAGTCCTGCTTTGAGCAAGCAGTTGGACAAGGTTACCTTCCAAGGTCTCTTGCAACCCTAATTTTCTATGATTTTATGATTCTAAATGTTACTAGAACTGCTCTAGGAAATAGAGTTTGGACTAGCAGCCTTAAATTTCCAAATCGCTATGGAAAAGGACCTGTACCTTTACCACAAATCTAGAACTTTTTCTTACCAGTTTCACAGAAACTGCTTTATTTTGCAGACAGCAAAAATGGGTAAGCCATCACAAGATGGCTTGGCTTGAAACCTGAAGGCCTGGACTCCATGAGTGGTTGGGGGAGAGGTACTTCATGAAAAAAAAAGAAAAAGAAAGAATAAAAATCAAAGCCGGAAGAGAAAGAAAGGAAGGTAAAATTTGAAAGTCAAAAAACCTAACAGATAATTCCAGTCTAAGGAATGCTAAAAGAAAGCAAGCTAATATTGCTAAATTCACAACACAGCCAAGACAGATGACAGGGAATAGAGGAATGTTACAGCCACTCTTGTCTTTTTGTCTTTAAATGGTATGGGGAGGGGGGAGACAGAATAAAAGTGTGAAGAGTACAGTATGACAGACAGATACTGCTACTCAAAAGATTCCAAATCTCAAACCAGCAAAACATAACACAAGAAGTGAATAAATA
Source organism: Alligator sinensis (assembly GCF_000455745.1). Taxonomy (NCBI): domain Eukaryota; kingdom Metazoa; phylum Chordata; order Crocodylia; family Alligatoridae; genus Alligator; species Alligator sinensis. The sequence goes on along the minus strand of NW_005842241.1, from coordinate 1,432,970 downwards.
CTTTACTTTAGGCTTAAAAGACTAAAGAGATAGTTAAGGATACTGGTGGGCTACCACATGCCAAAGATATGATTATAGAAATTGCCACATGGGAGGCAGAAGGAAAATGCAGATTGCTGATTGTCAAAGAAAAATGTTCCTTCTAGAATACTGAAGGAATTGAAACACCAAATACTTTTTTGGCATAGAACTTTACTGAATCTGTCAACTCTAGGAAAACAGTAAATGGTACATCTAAAAAAAAAAAAAAACGGGGAATAACTCAAGCAATTCCAGGCCTTGACTTCAGTGGCGTAGGTTTTGGTACATATACAGAAGGGGATAATGGAAGGGAACAGAAAATGGGACAATATACAACATGATTTTATCTAAAGAGGATGGCATCAGATTAAGGTAAGGTAACTTCCTGCATAAGGGCAAATCCATGGACTTAATTTATCTGAATTTAAACAAAGCTTTTGATATTGCCACATGGGAAATTATTGGCCACAAACTGGAGAGGACAGGTCTCAGTATCCAAGCAGTGAAATAAATAAAGATTTGGCTCTAAGTGAGACTACAGAGAGATACACTACACTGAAAGGCAAAGTATCTGACTAGCATGATTACTTAGTGGTGTTCCTTAAGAATCAGCCTCTGAATAGGTCCTATTTAATATTATTATTAGAAAACTTGGTACTAGAAGTAGATGTGCTTCGTGAAATTTTCAGCTACCACTAAGCTGGGGATATTGCCAATAGAGAAAAAAAGCAATTACTATGCACAAAAAATTAAATAATCTTGTAGAATGGAGCATTAGAAACGGAATTAAGTTTAAACATATGAAGTGCAAAGCCATACATAAATTTAAGTACCAACAAGGACTTTGGCTGCAATACAGGGGTGCAAAGATTAGAGACAACAGAGGAAGAGAGGGACCAGTGTGAAGCAACTATGGAAGAAAAGATAATGCAACCCTAGAATATGCTTCATTGGGTATATTCACGTAAATGGTAATACCCCACTCAGAAAGCTTTATTCAATTCTGGTCACTGATTTTAAAAAATAATTATGTTGAACTGGGCTGGAGTGTTGCTGTAGCCATGATGGTTTGGGAAACATGCGAGAAGCAAGGGGGTTTTGTGGAGAGATCTTCTATAAGACGAACCATATAGCTGGCAACTACATTAAACAAGCTGTTGGGCAAAAAGTGTCCTTTCCAAATCTGCATGAGCACACTCTGTACCCTAAAACCTGTAACACTGCTCTCAGCTATACAGTTGGTCCAACAGAAGGTGATACCAAAACCCCCTTTTTGCTTCTTACATAAGTTAAAACAAAACTTATGGTTCAGTTCAGAGAAGGCCCATTAATACCGTCAAAGAAATGAAGATCTTTTCTTATGAAAGATGGTTAGAGGAGCTTAAAACAGGGTTTGAGATATACACAGAGAGATATAGAGAGACAGCTGGTAGGTTTTTACCTAAAATTTCTATCCATCAGCAGAGTGAAGTTTTGGAATGGTCTTCTGAGCCAAGTTGTGGGAACCAAGAAGCTAAAAGTGCTTTAAGATTGTATTGAATAAATTTATGAAACTGATGTTATGTTAGGACTGAGAATTTTGGCTCAGAGGACAGTCACCCCAGTGTGAGGATTCCATATATATACTTGTATCTGCAATCCCCACATTGTAATGGTCTGTTTGGTAGTAATTTTTTCTCCTCATGAATGCTACT
>NW_005842241.1:1414002-1431224 GCF_000455745.1 Alligator sinensis | reverse complement strand
GTAGGGAAGCACTTAGGTGAAGTCCCTGATTAAAAACCTTCAGCCTTCTCCTGTAGCAAGAAGCATGGCTTTTTTTCTAGGATCATCTATGCAGTGGCAAGACATTTCCAGTACTCTCACAGTGCACCTTGAATACATTGACACTAAGGGATGATTTTGAGGATTTCTTAGGTAAATTATTCAAATGAGAATACAGGGGTCTGGACCTGATGGCCCAGAAGGCCTCTTTTAGTTCCATGTTTCTATGTGCGCCTCTGGATAGGCATCTGTACTTACATGTGTTAAATGTGGTAAAAATAAACAATTCACCACACACACACAGATCTTAACTATTAAAATAAATAGCTTAGTCACCAACAATGAATGTTTCAGAGAACTTCCTCTTCATGCAATGACTCCAATTCAACAGAAGTGTAACATTCTATTTTCCTTCATGGATGCTAACACTTCTCAGTAACTAATTATCAGTAAACATTAAAAACCAGAAACTCAGGGTTGACCAGCGGCTAGGTTACAACAGATTTAAAAACAGAAACAGCATATTATAAACCTTAAGAATATATCCACAATAAAGTTGGGCGTAACAAATGTACTTCAAGTACAAAAATGTAAGGTCCTAACAACATGTTACATTTCAGACTTTTAGCCCTAAAAATATATGCTGAATGTACTCCATCTAGTGGAGAAAACAGCTTTTTACTTTTGTATAAGCAATTGTTTATTTTCAGTGAATACTGAAGCATTACAGCCAAGGAATAACATATTGGAACATTCTAATTGAATTGTAGAGCAATCATTTTATCAGTGTTCATAATATCAAGCAAAAAGTACCAGCCTTGCATTAGTTGTGCTATCTTATGTAACCACAAGGATTCCCAAAATTTCAACGGCATTATAATTCTTTTCACACACACACACACACACACACACACACACACACACACACACACACACACACACACACACACACACACACGGAAATCCACTAGCACCTTTCCTTTTGAACACAGCAACTGGAATGAAAAGAGGGATCAGAGTGTATGCACATAAGTGGTATATGTAAGCAATGTAGCATAAGCAATACCTTAATTGTATATAGGTTTATTTTGGTCCACATCCAAAACAAAGCAAAACAAAAGTAAAGATTTGTAATTCAAGATTTTATTCTAGCCCAGCTGAAATGCTTAGCTCAATTTTCATTCAATCTAGTACACCTTGTTAAGTTCCTTAATATTTTAAGTATTGACTTTTTGGCAATTTCAGGACACTTTTACACATGGCTCCAGAAGTGGGGGGGAGCAGGAGGGGCTTTAACTAGAACGCTCCCAGAGCTACTCTAATTAAAATGCCGCAGTGTTGTGTATCAGCATCCCTGTGCTTCAAAATGGAGGTGGGGACACTTCAATGAGCTTTAGTTAAAGTGCCTGTGCTGCTATTCTGAAGCACGGCGACACTGATACACAAGATGTGGGAGGCTGCTGGAGCGCAGCAATTATCATGCTCCAGCAGTTTTGAATAATTAAGTCTGCTCCAACACACCGTAATTACAGAGCATCGAAGCAGCCTCCGCGCTCATGTAGAGGCACCCTAAGCAACTCAGAATAACAAACATTAAAAATATATAAAAGCTATTTATGATTATTTCTGTAATGGTATGTAAAATCACTCAAGGTTGGGGTCACATGACATCACCAGAGCAGATGGCTACCTAAAGCCAGACCTCTGGAAGAGACAGCAAAATTCACAAACATCACTGATGCCTGAGCCCCTTTAACTCCCCCAAAGCATTTCCCCCTTGTTTGTTTCTTCCCCTGGAGAAAACTCACTGGAAGATCCTAAGTTCACAGGCTTTGCAGAATTAAAGATGGCTCCTGCATTGGGAAGAACAGAACAGGCAGAGCAGAGAAGGAGAAAAATAAAACAGCTCCTTGACCAGAAAGTATTTTGGTGAGTTAATCTTAGAAATCAGAACTTTAAGATCCTCTATGGAGGCACAAATGGATGAAATCAAAGCAGAGATAAAAAGATTGGGAGAAGGGCTACAGGGTGACAGACCTGTGAATAAAGGTGGAGAAAAACCCGCAATCAGCAATAATCTTTAAAAAAAAAAAAGGAACTTGCAGAGAAAACTGAGATTATGGAAAGTTTTGAGAAAAGAAATAACATAAGAGTAAGAGGATTTCCAGAAGGTATGGAGAAGGGAGATCTAGCACAAGGTTTAAAACAGGTATTCCACTCCTTCCCACAGCTGAAAACAAAGGTAGTCCTTGTAGAGAGAGCATGCAGAGCTCTACAGTGTCCCCCACCTTGGTTTAAAAAAAAAACCAATCAAGTTTTTTTCCAGGGGAAGACACATGATGTGACATTTGCTCTATTTTGAGCAAAAGCAGCAGTTTCTGAATAAGGTTAGAGAGGCCTGTAATCCTAAATCTGGGATGATTTAAAATATAAGTATTTTAAGGCTCATCACAGGCAACATTAAGGAGAAAGAAGGAACTGCGTGAAACTACTACATGTATGGCAACAAATACATTACAGATGGGGTTTACCCCTTTTTATTCTTCTTATTTTATTCAAGAGTGGATTCAGAGGGACTGCAGGGACAAAGCCACGCCCATTTTTGGACCACAGCATGGAAGCAGCAGCTGGGGATGTGAAGTCCTCAAAGCAAGTAAGAAACCCCCACCTTCCTCCCTAAAGCATCCACTTCCCTGCCCCCTCCCATTCCCCACCCACCACTGGAAGTCCCCCAGCTGACCTTGGGTGGGGGGAGCTTCTGAGACACCTCTGCCCTGCTCCAGCCTGGCTGCAAGGAGAGCCATGGAGGCAGCAGGTAGGTTCCCCCATCCTGCCTGGTCCCCTGAGCATTCCCCACCAAACCAGAAGCATGTACAGGGAAGAGAAAACGCACCCACTGCTGCTGCTGTCCCCAGCTGAGCTTAGCTCTTCATGCAACTGCTCGCTGCAACCCCAGCTGGAGTGGGGCAGGAGCACTGGGACAGAGACAAGCAGAAAGGGAGAGGAAGAGAATGGGAAAGGAGGGAAGGTGCTGATGAGTATGGATTCTTACCCAATATGGGGAATTTTAGAAGTTCCTTCAGTATGGTCTGCTCACCCTGGTCGGAAGCAGGGGTGGGGGGGGAGGGAAAATGCAGCCACCCATGTAGCACCCCACTTTTTCATAGTTTCATAGTTTTAGGGTCGGAAGGGACCTAATAGATCTTCTAGCCCGACCCCCCGCCAGGGCGGGAGAACAACCCAAAAAAAACTCACCCTAAAAACAAAAACGGGACTCAAATGAGTCCAGCCAGGTAAGTATCCAGCCTCTTCTTAAAGATCCCCAGGGTAGGGGCCAGCACCACCTCCCTTGGAAGTTGGTTCCAGCTCCTAGCCGCCCTAACTGTGAAGTAGTTTTTTCGGATGTCCAATCTGTACCTCCTCTCCATCAACTTGTGCCCATTACTCCTTGTTATGCCAGCGGGGGCTAGGGGAAACAGCGTCTCCCCCAAACCCTTCTGGTTCCCCCTAGTGAGTTTATAGACGGTCACCAGGTCCCCCCTCAGCCTTCTCTTGTGGAGGCTGAATAGGTTCAGGTCCCGCAGTCTCTCACTGTAAGGTCTGCCCTGTTGTCCCCGGATCATGCGGGTGGCTCTCCTCTGGACCCTCTCCATGTTGTCCACATTCCTCCTGAAATGGGGCGCACAGAACTGGACACAATACTCCAGCTGCGGCCTGACCAGCGTCGCATAGAGGGGGAGGATCACCGCCCTGGCTCTACTCGAGATGCACCTGTGGATGCACGACAAGGTCCGGTTAGCCCTGCCAACCATGACCTCGCATTGTCGGCCCATGTTCATCTTGGAGTCAATAATGACACCAAGATCCCTTTCCACCTCCGCGCTCTCAAGTAGGGAGTTCCCCATCGTATAAGTGTGGGAATTTTAAAATCCTGGACCTTCCTATGTCTTTCCAAATCAAAATACATCAGCATTAAGGGAAAGAGAAGGTGTTATAATTATTAAGAAACTAAAAACTTAATGGAAAACACCCTTGAATCTCAGCCTGAGTGACACAGTCAGCAAGAAGCAATATCACGATACTGAATGGCAAACTGTTAAGCCCAGGAGAAAGAAATCCTCAGATCACATGGACAAAGACTGGAAGACAATGGTATAACTGCCAGGGGGATAGGGAGGCCTAAAGGATACAAAAACTAAGGATCACTGACGATCCAAATGGGAGGAATATGAACAGGGGTTTTAGTAAATGAAGTTCATTTTAGGGTAAAAATGCATAAAATAATAAACAGGAACCAAAACAGTACTGCAGGTATATTAACTAAATCAAACAATAATCTAGATATGCTTTATTTATTATTTTCTTATGAAGTCAGTTCCAGCTATATAATTATTCACTACCCAGAATAGCCAGGTTGTTTGAATAATCAACGCACACATTATATATGATGTACGTATATGAAAATAAACAGTATTTATAGTACACATATGGTATAAGAATTGTTATAATATATCCTTTGTAAGTATGGATATCTCCAACCTTATCCAATTCTTGTATATTATTAATTTTGTTTCTATATTTCCACAGTTAAAAAAATAATAATTGCTCAAAGGTAGTCCAATGGTTACATGGTGACTAAACCATGGGAAATGCACTGTTACAACACTAGGCAACACACATCATCCATACATGTCACTCCTACAAAACAAAGCACATGCAGCGCACACCTACTCCACCAAATGTAATAGTAACCATGCAGGTGTAATTACTGCGAAAATATCTTCCAGGATTTAGTTGCAGAAGTTGTGGCATACAAACAAAAACCATTTTTTCTGTATGAATGTGGAAACCTGAATAAAGCCATAATGTGTGGCTTTGTACAGTCAAGTTCAATAAATCAGTCTTTGCTGAAACAACCTTTGTTTTTTGTTTAATTGTAGGAGAGAGAGACAGAGACAGGCAGAGAGACCGAGATTTGTCATGGGTTTTAGCTAATTACTTTTAAAGTGTACTACTAACACAGACATCAATTAGACAATGTTAACCTGAGAAGGGAGAATTTAGTTAGCAGTATTTTTTGTTTAAGTGTTAGTGATCTCTGTGGGATAGGTAGGAGGGGAGTTCTGTTATCATCAAATGTAAAGGGAAAAGGAAGCAAGTGATGTTGATATGTCAAAGAAATTAATATTGCTCCATTTGTGCATTTTTCCAAACTGACGTTTAGGACCATATTTTCCAGTTACGTTTTTGTTTTCTTAATAGGGTTGTAAGTGTTATGGGCAGGGGTGACGCGTAGGGGGTGCACACAGGTGCACATGTACCCCCTGAACATGGCAGTGCACCCCCTATAAAAAGGCATGTGGTTGCCACTCGCCACCCCACCCCACACCTGCCGACACTGCCAGTGGCGTCTGAGTGTTCGCTGACCCCTGGTTGGCGCTCGCCACCTCCCTGCCACAGCACTGGCAGTGTCTGCAAGAGCTCCCGCATACCACTACTGCACTCCCGCTGCTGCCGTGCCCACCCCAGCCACTGGGGGCACACGTTGTTCATGGTTATGGGATAGCTTAGAGTGAATTACAAACTTGCACATGTACTAGCCCCTGGTTGCTTTGCTATTCCATCCAGGAAGGGCACAGACCAACTGCAGATGCCTCCTCAGCCTGACAAAGGGTATCTGTACCCAAAAACTTGCAAAGAATTTTTTCACCTATTTGAGTTGGTCTAAAAAAAGATATCAGATTTACCCACAGAACCTCGTTTTACAAACATTAGGTCATTGGGAAGGAGGCTTTGTCTATTTATGTTATGGGGGACAGACAATCAGCACTACCATCCAACCAAAAACAGATCCGCATGCTTCTGGAAACTTCATTTGACTCCAGCGAAGCAGCTGTACCATCAGAGCACTAAATATCTAGTTTGTGAGCAAGCTGCTAAAGCCAGAAGGCAGCACAGGAGAATGCATATGTACATCAGTGGTTCTCATCCAGGGTGCTTTGGCACCCTGGCATGCCACAAGATCTTTTAAGGGTGCTGCTCATTTTTAGCAAACCTCTTCACATGATGCACAAGATACACCAAGAGACTTCAAATAGTGTCACAAACACTCTGCACTACTGTGGTCCAAGTTTTTTGCAACAAGAAAATTGCTGCATTATTTTTCTGTAGGCAAGAAATGAGTGAAAGCCAAGAGAAGGCATTTTCTGAGGGGCACCTCAAGTCTAACAAGCTTGAGAACCACTGGTATACATGAACCTTCTGCCAGCTGCTGTAATGGCAGATGTGCTATAATTCTGCTAATAAAAATGAGGGTTTTACCACTGCAAAGGAGCTCTGAATGTAGACATACACCAAGTTCTGTCAGCAGAATTTGAATTCTGCCAGTAAAACCTCATAACCTAGCCTAAAAAAAAAATCACTTAAAACTGAAAGGAACAGATATTAGGAGGCAGTCAATATCTGGGAAGGGAAACACTATGGGAAACACTATGTCTTTATAAGCAGATATGTAAAAGACCTGGTAAAAGATAACTGCAGCACCTTCAGTTAGAGACAGGGTAGAAGCAAAATTGGCTTATAGTGTTATATAGTATATAGCACCTAATAAAGTGAGCTCTTACTCGAGAGCTTAGGCACCTCCAATTTAATTAGTCTATAAAGGTACTTCTCTCTCTGCCCTGTCCTTAGGGATACATAGCCAGATTCATGTCCCAAAAAAGGGAAAGTATTTGAGCTATCTGACCCTTATTAAATAGCAAGAATGACTACTATAGGCCAGACAGTAAAACAAAGAAATCGCCAGTCACTTCAGAAGTTTCCAGGAAAGAAGCTGGAAGATGGGAGCCAAGGAAAACAGAAAATGTAAGTTAAAAAGAGGCATTAAGAGATGGGACTTGAAAACTTGGATCCTGCATGGAAGACAAAAGTTGTTCAGAAAGCCTAGAGATATCCCCATTGAGGCCATAACAAACATGTGCAAGGGTCCAAACAATAATAAAATCTCTCTCTATAAATAGGGTCTATTCAATTCATGATTTCACAGAAACTGTGAAATCCAGGATTGGCCATGAAATCAACTTTAAAAAAAAAACCATAATAAAAATAAAATGCTGGTTCCCCAGTGGGAGCCAGCAGTCCTGGCTTGGGGTTATAGGGTTTTTTTAAACCAAAAATTAAGCTGGGGGGGAGGGAGGGGTTAAAAAAAAAAAAAAAAAAAAAAAAAAAAAAAAATCAGACAAAACCAGGATCCCTGGTGATGAAGAAGTCAACTAACTTCATAGTTATCTTCCTGATTTCTGCTAATCTCCCCGCTCCACATGTGTTAACAACTTTCTCTCTTTTTTTTAAATGGTCTTGATGTGCCACTATTCAAACTAGGCAACATTCTTTGGGTACATGTAATATATTTTATTAGAGCAACTAAAAAGTTGGGAAAAAAGTTCTTTGCAAGCTTTTGGGCACAAACACCCTTCCTCAGGCATAGGGCAGAGTCTCCCTATGTAAGCCATTCCTGGTAATAGCTCCTTGTATTTCAAAGCCCTCCAGGCTGTTTTTAGCCCTAGCAAAAAAAACTTAACTCAAGTTTGGTAATATTAATTCAGGTCTAGAAATAACTGACAGTGAAGTAGGAGATTTATTATTAAAACACTCAAGACTATTGACACATGGCTAGACTATGAAGCTGAATAAAAAACAAAAATTTAACTATAAATGACTACACAGACTTTATATTTGACTGTAATGACTACAGGACTAATGACAATATCTTTTGACTATTTTTTGCCTAATTTGTTGTGTTTTTTTAAACTTTATAATCTATCAAACAAGTGCACATTGTAATAGTTGTACTTGGTTTTACTTTACTCTAAAACTGAATATAACACTAGCCCTCTAATAATAGTAAAGCATCTAATTTCTATTTAACTGGAGGAAAATGTGTTGCATAATATGTAATGATGTGCCACACCATCTGCACCCCTCTTTTTAAAATCCTAGATGCACCCACACATACAAACAACTCTTAGTCAGACTTCAGCAATTAAATTTAAAGAATGAAAATTCATGAAAATTATAGTAATCCATAACAAAGGTATAAATGCAACCATGAACACCATGTGCCCCTGGAAGCTGGGAGGCGGGGCACGGCAAGCTCCCACGGGTGGTGGCAGCACCGTCGCAGCAGCAAGCAGTGAGCTCCCTGCAGGCTGCTGCAGCACTGTCGGCAATGGACAGGGGTGGCGAGCCCTGGTCAGCAGTCAGCAACCACCCACGTTGGCAGCAGTCAGTGGCAATTAGGGACCGCCCACAGACGACGCCAGTGCGGGGGGGGGGAGAGTGGTGAGCGGTGACCGCCCACAGGCACCAACTGGCAGTGTCGGCGGCACCTTTTTGCAGGGGGTGCACTGCCAAGATCTGGGGGTGCACGTGCACCCCCTACATGTCGCCAGTGAGTACAACTACCCAAATACAAAAGTATTAGTAACATGTCATCTCATGCACAAGAGAAACATGTTCAAGAAGAACTGATGACCCACGAAAGCTAAAGAGTATTTAAGATAAATGTGGGGGAAAAAATTCAAGTACAGCATGGTGGGATTTCTGAGTATCACTGTACACATGCACTGTGTAACAAAATGGTACAAACTACTCCTTTTAGGTACGCTTCTGTCATACTTTGAAGCATTTTTTCCTATGTGTATGTTTGTACACTAGCCTTTTGCTGCCTGTACTTATGTACTCTTTGGCATTTCCTGGGTGGAACAAATGATCTCTGTGTCAATTGAAATATTTGAACCCAAAAGCCTGTAGTTTGTTGAAAGCGCTTTTAGTAATAATTATATAGCTCCATTTTTTTGGTTAAGAAAAAAGGCAAATACACTCAATGATCTTAGTGTGATCCTGAAATGTCCTGTGTAGCACGCAATGTTTTATTCATTCTCGAGCTAAAGAGCTCTATGCCTTTGAATGATCAATCATCTGCCACAGTGTGGCAGAGCACCTTTGGTGCCTGCCACTTTAAGGGCTGAGAGCTAGCAGCAAAACAGCTTGAAGGTGGCTGCACTCCCCAGTTAGGAGTCATATGGCCGGCAGGGGACTGCCTGACTGAGGAAGAGGGCTCACCTGCTGGCAACAAGATCAGGCCTGAGCAGGGAGTCAGTAGTTTGCTGGCTGCAGCTGTGGAGAGATCACCACCCAGCTGGAGCTGCTGCTCACAATGTCCTTAGACATAAGGACAGGTGCTTTGGGGATGGTAGAAGACTCCTGGTCTTGGGGAATGATGTAAAACTACACCCTGCTAGGGTGGGATGGCGTGGTAGGTCCACCCATGGCGTGGTGGCCCTCAGTAAATGCCACACCAGTTGCCTCCCTAGTAAAAGGCAAGGATGGGGCACCTTAAAGCCCAAGCTCCCACATCCTGGTGGGTTACCTTGGGCAAATTCAAGAGGAGGTTGGATGATCACCTGTCTGGGGTCTTGTGAACCCACCATTCATTCCTGTCTGTGGGAAGGGGTCAGGCTATTCCTGCTGGTGGCAGGGGGTCAGGCTAGATGATCTGTTCAGGTCCCTCCTGACCCTAGCTACTATAAAACTACTATGAAACTATGTAGGAACAGGCACAGGGGCCAGGCATCTCTATGGATACCCGAGCCCCATGGGGTGTAAGACCCCAGAGGGGGAGCAGAGAGAGATTAGCTCCAGCAAGAGGGCAGAAGTATGTGTGGAAGCCTGAACAGAGTAGGGTGCACAGTGGCGGCCTGAAGGACTTTGCATGAGGGGTGTAGACTAGGGATGCAGGGGCGACCTAAAGAGCAGCACACAGGCCAACCCCCACAGGAGTGTGAACCTAAGAAAGTGGCCCAGAGAGGGGCTAGTGGCTGAGTCTAGCCCAGTGTGAGGTAGACTAACCGGTAACCACATAAAATAGGGTATGGGAGGATGGTGTGAAGAGCTGTGTGTGGACCGGCCAGAGTGCGAGTAGGAAAGCCTGAAGGGCCATGTACAGTAGGGCCCAAGGGGGACCCGAAGGGGCTGTGCAGAGTAGGGTGGGCTGACAGTGGCCCAATGTGGGGCAGTATGAATAAGGCCCAGAAGCAGGCAGTATGTTTGGGGCCCTGTGAAGGGCAGTGTGTTAGGGAAGAATGCTGGAAGCCCAGCAAAGGAGCACAGTTTAACCCACCCACGGGCCAGAGCTGTTACCAACTTATGATAACATCTGCAATGCATGAGACAGTATAGGGAAGATCAGAGCTGTGTATAACACCCTTGGCATCAGGGCACAAAATGGGCAGCCTCCCGCATTTTACACTAGTTATTTAGTCATCAAGTTGTGGCAGGCAAGACAGGGCAGACCGCCCCCAAGCAGGAGGGGAGGCCAACATTCGACTGGCTGCGTTACAGCCCGTCACATATAGCTTGTATGCCCCTGGAGAAGCCAGACTTGGGAAGATTACAAGATACAGTGCATCACCACTGCTGAAGCCACAAACCTGGAAGCAGTCATTTTACCCACTAGGCACTACGGTAGCCCTCTATAATCATGTACACCAAGGACTCTTATCCTAGGGCAGGCTGTCCACCAGGATCACAATTTACTCAGTGATTCTGAAATCGTAACAAGTTAGCCGTCAGGGTCCACAGAGCCATTAGTCCTAGTGATAAGAGCCAGGAGGGTATTACCAGTGTCCATAGTCAGGGAGAAAGCCAAAGTTAAACTGGGGCTCGTGCTGAGTCAAAGGGATTACCAGGAGCAGATGTCAGGAGGTGGGCTGAAGTCAAACCCGGGTTCCAAATTTCAGGGACCAGGTACACAGGCAGGAATGCAGGAGCAGACACCAGGAAAGTCACACAGACAAGAGCTACTCACAGACTGAAGACAGTTTGTTGCACAGCAGGGGCCAGGTGCTGCAAGAACTCCTTAAAAGCAGCCCTAGAATCAAATCAGCAGGCTGAGGCTCAGCTGGCCCTGCTTAGGGGTTGAGCATGCCTGACCTAGTTGTCCAGCTGCAGTGCAGAGACTTTAAGCTAACCATGCTTGACCATCTGCAATCCTAAATAGTTAGTTCATGGCTTAATAGAACCTCTCTCTGAAGTCTCTGCCTCATTATGTTTGCACTGATTAATGTTTTCATTGGCAGTGGTCATCACTAGGAAACACCGCACTGCATGACAACATCCAGAATTCACACCTCAAATGACACGCCTTACTTCATATCCCCTTGTTTAGTCATAAGCTAGGTACAGCCCATGGTGGAATCGATCCCAGTTACGCACTTTTCTGTAAGTGGTGTCATTTAGATCAGTACCAAACAGAACACACATCTTCAGTTTCATAGTTCATAGTTGGTAGGCTCAGAAGGGACCTGAGCAGATCATCAAGTCTGACCCCCTGCCACGGGCAAGAAAGAATGCTGGGGTCAAAGGACCTTCCTGATGTGTAGCCTGAACGTACTCTCAGTCAGCTTATGGCCATTATTCCTAGTTACTCCTGGTAGTGCTCGGGGGAACAGGGTCTCTTCCGTTCCCCACTGGTCCCCCTTGGCCAGTTTATAGACAGCCACCGGATCCCCTCTCAGCCTTCTTTTGTGGAGGCTGAACAGGTTCAGGTCCCGTAGCCTGCCCTGCTGCCCCCGATCATGGAAGTGGTCCTCTTTTGGACCCCCTCAATCCTGTCCACATCCCACCTGAAGTGCGGTGCCCAGAACTGGACACAGTACTCCAACTGCGGCCTGACCTGTGTCACAGAGGGTGAGGATCACCTCCTTGGACCTGCTTGTGATGCATCTGTGGATGCATGACAAGGTGCGGTTAGCCTTCCTGACTGTGTCCTCACATTGGCGGCCCATGTTCATCTTGGAATCAATAATGACTCCAAGATCTTTTTCTGCCTGTGCTGATGAGAAGGCAGCTCCCCAGACTAGGTATGCTGCTGGTTCTTCCTCCCCAGGTGCAGTACCTTGCACTTGTCAGTACTGAAATGCATCCTATTCTCATCCGCCCACCCTTGTAACCTGTCCAGATCTAGTGGTAGACTCTCTCTCCCTTCTAGCGTGCCCACTTCTCCCCACATCTTAGTGGCATCCGTGAATTTGAACAAGGCGCTTTTCACCCCCTCATCCAAGTCGCTGATGAAGATGTTGAATAGTGCGGGCCCAAGGACCAAGTCCTGGGGAACCCCACTGCCCACGTCCCTCCAAGTCAAAAATGACCTGTCCATCCACCACTCTCTGGGTGCAGCCCTCCAGCCAATTTGCAACCCATCTGACTGTGTAGGCATCGACGCCACAGTCGCCTAATTTTTTAATGAGAACGGGGTGAGAGACAGTATCGAAGGCCTTCCTAAAGTCCAGAAAGACTACATCCACCGCGTCAGCTGCATCCAAGAATTTTGTGACCTGGTCATAGAAGGCAACCAGGTTGGTCTGACAGGATCTGCCTCTAATGAACCCATGTTGGTTGCCCCTAAGCATAATCTCTCCAGCTGGTCCCTTGCAGATGTGCTCCTGGACAATTTTCTCAAAGAGCTTCCCCAGGACTGAGGTAAGACTGACAGGCCTATAGTTTCCTGGGTCCTCCTTCCTCCCTTTTTTGAAAATGGGGACCACACTGGCCCTTTTCCAGTCCTCTGGCACCTTGCCAGAGCACCACAAGTGCTCGTAAAGCTGTGCCGGGGTCCTGCAATGACCTCTGGCAATTCCCTCAGCACCCTGGGATGGAGATCATCTGGACCTGCTGATTTGAACACGTCCAGTCCCACTAAAAGTTCCCTGACTAGGTCCTCTCTGATCCTGGGCCTGGCTGTGCCTCTCCCGAGTTTGTTCAGGATCCCAGTGGGGGGATGTCCCGGTCCCTGCTCAGAAAAATGGAGGCAAAGAATTTGTTGAAGAGGTTAGCTTTATCATCTGGTGCGACCACCAGATTGCCAAGGATGTCCTGCAGGGGCCCCATGTTACCCAGTGCCTTCTTTTTACTCCATATCTATTTAAAAAAGGACTTCTTGTCATCTTTGATCCGGGTCGCTAGTCCCAGTTCTGCGCTTGGGGGGTGGGGGCGCAAATCTTAGACCAGATTCAACCAATTTAAACCAGTCTGAGTGCTGAACTTCTCTTGTTACAGGTACACACCAGTTTATGATCATTTATACCTGTAAAAGTGTAATATCTGAACCTGACCAAAGGCAAGACACCCATGTCTGCCATAATATTCTTGCAGGGTCCATTATAACCTGGGGAGCCGACGTGTAAGAACCAGTCTGTTGCAAACGTAAATATAAAAGAATATGACTTGGTTTTGGGAAATAGGACAACCTATATCCCGCATATGGCAAAAGATCCTAAGAACATCCCTTTTTATCCATTTCTAAAACTTTTTTGTCCAAGATCAGTAGAGGCCAAAAAGCTGCAAATTGATAAAGACAAGTTCTGGGCTGGGCTACCTACAAGTTATTTGCTTTTTCTTACAATGCCTAGAATCTAACTAAAAATTGCACATTTGTCACAATGCTATCATCTGAATCTGTTCCACTTTTACTCTTCAGAAAATGACCTAACTGCACTAGCTCTACAGTCATATAGACAGGTGCGGAGTCAAGTCACCTTTGATTTTCCAGCAAGCATATTAATCGCTTTAACCACAGCTTTATACCAAGGAACTTCCCTCCACCTCCACAATAAGAGCCAAAAACAGTTAAAAGCAGCTTAGCCTTGTGGCTCTGATTTCCAGTCCCAGACTTCTATCTGTTGACATATTACCATGTTAGTACAGCTGAGTACTAAGGGTATCAGGTACAGGTGGCATCGCATACAATCCCCAACTGTTTTTTTATTTTTATATCTGTAGATCTAGATCTCTATAGATATCTCTATATCATTGTATCGTAGTGCTTAGGGTCGGAAGGGACCCAAGCAGATCATCAGGTCCAACCCCCTGCCCTGGGCATGAACGTGTACCAGCTCATTATCACCCCAGCCAAATAATCTCTCTCTCTCCAGGGTGTCTCAGCACAGGGCCTCCACAGCACATAGAGATGAGGGAGCAGGCAGCCTTCTCTCTGTTTGTCCCAGTGCATGCCACTTTGGCATAATTTGTGCCACTTTTTTCAGGGTTTTTTGTTTGTTTGTTTGTTTTTGCTACTGGGAAATCCCAGAATTTTTGCTCCAGTTATGCAAATTAGCACCACCATACACAGATGAATGAGGTTTGCGGTGCCACAAACCGCACATGCCTGCATGTCTGGATCTGGCTTGTAAGTCTAGGCAGAAGCACTGTCAAGCAGAAGTAAAAATTGAGTCTAAGGGCTCTTTAACAGGTTTTCCTTGCTCTGCTCCCTTCTTTGTACATCCTGCTGCTGTCAACACCAGGATGAAGGAGCCAGGCCCTGCTCCATAATAAGTAGTTGGGGCTCTGAGCCTGAGTTCAAGCAGCTGAGTGGGAAAGTTCTCTGGCTTCAAATACATGTTCCTGTAACAGCACCCAAGCCTGGCCTGAAGAGATTTTGCAACTAAGTGCTGCTGCTGCCTCTTCTACTCTGGAAAACCCTAACTCAATTCAGACATTTCAAGGGCCTAGGCCTCTGGACTGGGAACAAACAACCAACAAGGAAGTACAACAGACTTTCTGGCTTTACCATTCCTATTGTTCTATCAATACTTCAATCTACATAAACAAACAAGAGATTTGAAAAAATCCTAATAAGTGGACCAATAAAGAGAAGACCCTGAAAGACAAAGATCAGGCTCGATTTTGTTTGTTAAAGGTTAGTTCTGTGGCAGGGCGGAGCTGGTCTGCAACAGAAGATGCAAACTGAAAAAACTGATGAGATTTGTTTCCCCCCACAAACATGGAGTCAACCTTCCTACCATTGATTGACCAGTTCTGTCTTTATCTCTGGCATGGACAGATGGACCTTACTACCAATAAGAAATTAGACTTCGAAGTCACAAAATGAGAAAATTCATTAGGCTACAGCCCACCAAAAACAGATGCAGTGTAGTCTCTTTTTAGGGCTTTTAGACCCAGAATCTCTGCTATTACTATTCAGCTTTTCCAAAATTAGTCAGTCATATCTATTAGTGATACCTGCAGTATCATGTTAACATGAAAAGAAATGTTAATTTTATTCTACCATTTCTTTGGAAATTTCCAAGTAGGAGGGTAGAGATGCCAGAGCTGTAAGTAGATGTAGGAAAGAACCAAACTAGAAACAGCTGGCCTGGTACAAAGCAGTGCAAATCATTTCAAAAAACTAAAGCAAAGCAAAAGAAAGCCTCCCTACCTCCGCTGCCCTTCCTTCAAGGGGCAAGGTATCCGCACATTTAAGAGAGGCCTTTATTCAATGTTCTTAAAACTTGATAAGTAATACTAGAATCTTCCTTCACTGTCAGTGATGAAAGATATACTATGCTTCTGCCAGCAGTATTACTTTTGAATCATAGTATATCTCAGGAACTCCCCTCACCCTAGGAGATTTCAGCCTCCATTTAGTAGGTACACAATACAATGTTTTATGCTACATAATATATATACCACAGCATTAAAGTTAGTTCACTTCCTAGTGTCCAAATTCAAACTTTTTAAACAGCGACATTTTAAACAACACACATCTACACACCACATTTCAACTGGCACTTAATAAAAACAAAAACTATTCACTCTTTAAGCATGCCAAATGTGCAACTGTTTAAGCTGTTTATAAGATATCTTTAGTCATTTTAAGATTAACATGAATATGAAAAATGGTTTAATCCATATGCTGGATAGCTAAAAGTTTAAAAAAAGACTTTTAAAATTCCACATCTATTTAATAAGCTTGTGATCCAAAAGTATGCCAAAAAATAGAATTGTACTTATCCATAGTTTAAGCCCATTGACAATAGCTGAAGAATCCCAAAGACACTGCTATAAAGGGTATAAACTAGTTGTGGATGAGTCAAAAACATCTGATTTTCAAAAACTTACAATAATCAGAAGCTACAAAGTTTCATACTAAATACTTTGTGTAGTTTTTACGGTTACCGTGTCCATTTCTTTTGTCATCGCAAAATTTAGATTAAGCTCTTTGGGAGTAGAGCTGTCATTATAGGTTATATAGTAACTAACACAAAAGGAGACCGATTGAGTGTGGCCTACAGACACTATGATATGAACTTAGACACCACCAGGCTAACAGAAACCTGGTGGGATTCTTCCCGTGACTGGGCGGTACATATTGAGGGTTATAAGCAGTGCAGAAAGGACAGGGTGGGGAAGAAAGGGGGAGGGGTTGCGCTCTATGTCAATGAGCAATATACATCGACCCTTATCAAGACGGAATTGAAGGAGAAGAAATTAGAAGGATTGTGGGTTAGGTTACATGGGGGTCAAGGGGAAAGGGATT
Organism: Alligator sinensis; assembly: GCF_000455745.1. Lineage (NCBI taxonomy): Eukaryota > Metazoa > Chordata > Crocodylia > Alligatoridae > Alligator > Alligator sinensis. The sequence goes on along the minus strand of NW_005842241.1, from coordinate 1,414,831 downwards.
TGGTGGTAGGGGTCTGCTACAGACCCCCACACCAAGGGGAAGAGCTAGATTTGGGGCTCCTGAGGCAGCTCTCGGAGACCATAAAAACTAAGGAGGCGGTAGTCATGGGGGACCTAAACTACCCAGACATCTGCTGGGAGACGCAGACAGCAAAGTCCCACTGTTCACGCAGGTTCCTATCCGGTGTACAGGACCTCCATCTGACGCAGGAGGTACATGGTCCCGCTAGGGGGAATGCCTTACTGGACCTGGTATTGGCAATGGGGGATGACATGGTAGGGGACCTACAGATTGGTGGTCACCTGGGGGACAGTGATCACCAAATAATAGAATTCATCATAAGACGTCGAGCGGGTAAGGTAACTAGTAGGATGAAAGTCCTAGACTTTAGGAAAGCTGATGTCAATGAACTCAGGCGATTAGTCAAGGACGCACTGCAGAGTAGGAGTTTTGAAGAGATGGGAACCCAGGAAGGGTGGCTGTACCTTAAGGAAATGGTCCTTCGGGCACAGAGGGAGATGATCCCGATGCGAGGAAAAAGAGGGAAAGGGGCCAGAAAGCTTCCCTGGCTGACCAGAGAAATCCAGAGCAGCCTACGGGCTAAAAGGGGAGCATATAAAAAATGGAAACGGAGAGATTACCAAAGAGGAGTATACCTCCTCTGCTCACGCTTGTAGGGAGGCAGTTAGACGGGCCAAAGCCACCATGGAGCTGAGGATGGCATCCCAAGTATGGGATAACAAAAAATTGTTCTTTAGATATATAGGGAGTAAAAGGAAGGCCCAGGGTGGAATAGGACCCCTACTAAATGGGCAGAAGCAATTGGTGA
>NW_005842241.1:1409105-1413253 GCF_000455745.1 Alligator sinensis | reverse complement strand
TGGGGAGAAGTGGACACGCCGGAGGGCAGGGAACAGCTGCAAGCAGACCTGGACAGGTTGGACAAATGGGCAGAAAACAACAGAATGCAATTCAACAAGGAGAAATGCAAAGTACTGCACCTAGGGAGGAAAAATGTCCAGCATACCTACTGCTTAGGAAATGACCTGCTTGGTGGCACGGAAGTGGAAAGGGATCTTGGAGTCCTAGTGGACTCCAAGATGAACATGAGTCATCAGTGTGACGAAGCCATCAGAAAAGCTAATAGCACTTTATCGTGCATCAGCAGATGCATGACGAACAGATCCAAGGAGGTGATACTTCCCCTCTATCGGGCGCTGGTCAGACCGCAGTTGGAATACTGCGTGCAATTTTGGGCGCCGCACTTCAAGAGGAATGTGGATAACCTGGAGAGGGTCCAGAGAAGGGCCCCTCGTATGGTGAAGGGCTTGCAGGCCAAGCCCTATGAGGAGAGACTGGGGCACCTGAACATCTTCAGCCTCCGCAAGAGAAGGTTGAGAGGCGACTTGTGGCTGCCTATAAGTTAATCACAGGGGCACAGAAGGGAATTGGTGAGGTTTTATTCACCAAGACGCCCCCGGGGGTTACAAAAAATAATGGCCACAAGCTAGCAGAGAGCAGATTTAGACTAGACATTAGGAAGAACTTCTTCAAATTCCTGCCTATGCAGGGGGTCAGACTCGATGATCTATTGAGGTCCCTTCCGACCCTAGCCTAGCATCTATGAAAACCAACACACAGTTAAGTCAACAGTTTTGCCAAAAACACTCTAGAATTAATTTATGACATTTAGCTTGTATACGTAGTTATGCAATATCAAAAAAGTTTCATTATGAACAATTAATATTCTCCAGTGGTACCTCATGCCCTTCCAGAATGTCAAGGTCAGCAAAAAAGGAGAAACAAAGAAAGAGGCAACCCCAGAACTGCATTTTTGGAGATGGCAATGAACAGATAATAAGTTTTCCACAAGCACTCCAGGTACATTCACCACGAGGAATCATTTGGAAAATCCTGACGAAGCTGCAATTATGATGAGACAATCTGGGAGAGCCAGTTCCCCCTGGGGATGCAAGCCTTTCTAACTCCCACATCTAATCAAAGGAGAAAAGTGCAAGTATACCAGCATATCTTATTTCAGCACAGCATTGTTCAGGTTGCACCAGGAACACAGCACAGGTGGTGGGCTTAATGATGGGCAAGCAAAAAATAGCATCAGATGGCTTTGTGCAGTCAAGGCTGAAGGGGGTGTTGTTTTGTTCTGTTTTGGGTTGTTTTTTTGTTGTGTGTGTTTGTCTTTTTTAAAGAGTGAGAGGATAATAAAATTTAGAAGACGCTGTGTTCCAAGGAGCAGGCCATGGCAAAGTGATTATAAATCAAGAATGGTAAAACTCCCACTTAGGAAGTTCCAAGTTAAAATGTAAGATTGTTATAGATGCAGTTGGAGAACATTCAGTAGCACATGAGCACCAAACCACCTTCCTAGCTCTCCTTAGATCAGTAATCAAATCATAAAGCAGCTCCACAGATTTTCTCTACCTGTTTTCAGTCAGCATCCTAGGAGAACAGAGTAAATGTGTACCTCCCTCATTTGAAGCCTAGTTACCCATGTTCCACTTCTACTTTCCCCAGGATTAAAGACTAGCTTTATCTTTGACAACTTCAGAAAAGTATCAGGCTTCACATGCCACCACTGTTTTAAAGTGTCCTGGAGTATGGACCTGAGAATGAGAAAATTCTTACAACCAGGCAGAACAAATCTGGCCATCCCAACACTCAATTTAAGGCCTATCCTTAAAAATACAGAAGACAAATATAAACCCAGCAGTCGATATAACCACTAAATATAAAGCCCAGTTTTCTTTTCCTTTGCAAATAATGAACTTTTAATTCCATGCATCTCAGTGGAAATTTTGAAAGGGACCCCAGGCCTTACGATGCAAGGTTACTACCTAATTAAATACACTGCACAAGATGTGCACCCCCTAGTCTACACACTGTATGTACTGTATGCCACACCATGCACACCCTCCCCACTGCACTGAGTCATGCCACATGTACACCCTTGCCACCCCCCACCAAGCCAGTGCCCCCACACCATGTCACACGCCCCCCCTCCACTGCTGCGTGGCATTACATCACATTGTATGGCACTTCCCACTGAGGCATGCTAGCACCACTACTCCCTTGAGCGGCCCTTGAGTTCTTCCTCAGTTTCAGGCCGTGCCACCCCAGGGGTAAGGGCAAGCAGTAAAAACAGGAGGAGGGAGGGGGAGCCCAGAGACCCCAGTGGCAGCAGTTAGAGAGAGACAGAGGAAGCGGTACTCAAAACAGGAGCCTGCGGGCTACAATTTAATCCCACATGGGCCAGATGCAGCTCACAGGCCGCCAGCTGAACAGCCCTGATGTAGATGTTTGTCAAACTTCCCAATGCAAATCTGCCCACAGTGTTAGCATTCGGAATATCAGAAGACTCTGAATTCTAAATGCATGGATGGAGAAGAATGAAATGTTAGGATAATTTGTGAAACTGACAGGCAATGATTTGAGAATGCTTCTTACTTTTTCTCCTAAATCATTTATGAGTACAATGTTAGAGGAAAACCATTATAAAACACAGCCCCCCCTGACCTTAAGATGTGCTTTTGTTTTGTAGAGTAGGTATACCTATGCTAAAGCCTTTCACTGTGTTCCATCCTCCTAATGACAACAAACTTAATCTTGAACAATGCAAAAAAGCCCCAACTATGCTACAAAACTATGTTCTAGCATTAAATATTTAGCACTGGTAACAAAGCCCTCCATATGCACTACTATACTCTGAGAGGTTTCATTTTAAGATTTCCTCTTTAGAGCAAGTAAATTGTGGTAAGGTGGGAGAGTACTTCAGGAGTCCGAAAGTTAGCAATTAAGGTGATGACATCATATACCATTTCCCAACATTGTGGATACACTTGCATGCAAATTGTATTTTCTTCAAGATGCAAGAAAATTTCATTTTCTTCATTATAAACACTTTTGTTTATAGAACATTTGTGCTACAGTAACTGCAGTGTAAGATGATAGTGTGGATCCACTGTAGATATTCATGTCTCATGAACATATGATAGGATTATTGACGAACAATACCTATCATCATCATACATGAATCCTCTACAGTAAATCCTTAGTTATCTAAATTCCACTGGAAAGCATCCACCAAGAAGTCGTCCATAAAGCTGAATTCATTCAGAGAAGTGAGGGGCCAGCAACCTATGATTCCCATTCTGGATCCAGCCTGGAAAGCTCCGACCTGGCGCAGTGCAGTACACACTGCAGCACCCCGCTCTGCAGCCCTTGCTGCTGCTTGTGCTCACTATTGCTACAGCGGAGCTAGGTATCTGCAGCGAGGGTAAGTGTAGGTAGTTTAAGCTCTGAAGTGGGGAAGAGGATGGGTAGAGCTCTATGGCCTGGCAGGGAACCAGGTCACAAGCTCAGGGACTGGGCAACTGCCAACCCCAAAGAGCAATAAAAGCACCGTATCTTGTGAGGAATTATACATGCTAACGTGACGCATAATATAAAACCATACCAAGATAGATATTAAGTAGTTTGTTACACAATACTAACACGTGCAAGTCCATAAAATAAACATGATGTTCAGGTAATCAATGATGTATTGCACCTCCTCATGCTCCCAAAAAGATTACATAAGTGGCAGGTAGCTGCACCCCTCCCTCAATACCCTTAGCATTTGACTCTGCATTAGCTGAAGACTCCAAAATTCTGGGATGGAGGGCAGGTTGCAAAAGCCACAATGTCAATATTTCATAGGACTAGTTACTATAAACAACTATTCTTTCTTCAAGTATTCAACAGGATACACACTCATAACATCACTGGGAAATCATGTCCCCTCTAAATGACTGGATGAGAAATTTGATGTGCAGCCCAAAGTCTTTTTCAGGACTACCCTCAGTTGGTATATGCCTATGCAGTTAAATCCAAAGCATAACTTTTAAAGGTGGTCACTAGATTACTCTGTCATCACCTTGCAGATTTCAGAAACTGTTACTTGAGCTCTATGAAAGAAGGCTTTAGGTACAGTAGAAAAGGTGCACAAACCAAATGTTTCACTGTTATCCATTCT
>NW_005842241.1:1404187-1409044 GCF_000455745.1 Alligator sinensis | reverse complement strand
TATATATATATATATATATAGGGAAGAGAGAACTGACTTTTGGAATGACTGGGTATAGCCAGGAATAAAAGTAATCCAACAGTTAATTCAGGAGGCTTAGAAAATAACAGGAAAAGAAAGCTGAATTTGGGGCAAGCTTTAAAGAGAGGGGAGACAAAGCATGCTTATAATACAAGGACAAAGCCCAACAAGCTGAGAAATGTGTGGGGGAACAAATTAGATGACTAGGGATAAAAATCACTTGGGAAAAAATATATGGAGCAGCAAGCAGGCAGAAGTTTCAAGACAGACATGCGTTCAAATCTTTTCCAAACTTGTCAGCGTTGGTTAGGTGTGATTTGATGCGTTTCATACTGAAAAAGCCCTCCTACAGCTGCAATTGCTACACCCCTCATTCAGTTTTCCCCATATGGTCAGACACCCAGCAACTGCACTACATCCAAACTTATGGATCATGGATAGTTTCAAACCTACTGGGTTTAAGCTGTGCAAATATAATGTCCAAGGCCAACATCTCTGGCACATTCCAGAAGTGAAAACCATCTATCTAGTACTTTTTCTTGTAAAATGGGCTCCTGTAGCAGAAGCTATCCAAAGCTCCAAGGCCAGTGCTGATCCCCTAGTTGTACTAAGAGGCTAAATCCTCCCCAGAGCTCCACCCTTATCTGTACTCCAGGTTAGAGATTAATTCTTTAGGCACTATACCACTGTTAAAACAAAGGATATGCTGACTTTGCATGGGGTTTTCTGGAACACGCACTTTATAGAAGTGTAGGAGTTTTAGATTTAGTAAAAAGTGACAGACAGCTCCTTATGAAACTTATCTAGTTGCTCACCACTCTTTCATTTAGTTCAGGAAACTCCTGTACCATCTGCCTCCTGGGGAGTCTTCTTCTTTGACAGACACCTGAAGACCACTATAAAGCTAAATTCTGAGACCATCAAGGGACCATCCCCTCTTCAAGCAGCTTCAAAATTCCCAGCAAATCCTTATCGTCCCTTCCTGGTCCAAACAAGAGGGGAAAAAAAATGGTTCCCTCCAGAACAGTAGGGAGAATAAGGTCCATCTAAATGGAGTTCAAATCAAAGCTAAAGATTCCTGATGTCATTTCTACTATTAGGCCTCCTGCTAGATGTGCCATACCTAGATGGGAACTGGAGTGCAAAAGTGAAGGTTACAGCAAAAGCTGTAATGAAAACTATATTCAAAGACAGAAGGGAACATGCCAATTGCCACACACGTAGGAGGTACATTTACACCACTTCCAGGGCATTCTTGGGAAGGGATATTCCCCAAGTACCCCTGCCTAATATGGAAATGCAGCAGGGCAAACCCACTTTGGGCTGCCCAGGATCTCTCAAATCATGCTAAATCTCAAACATGCTAAAGGCAGGGATCTTAAGAATGGCCACGTGGGAATACTTCTTTAATTTACTTCTAGGTTTGACGCAAAAAGGCAGGAGAGTGAACTCAACAGCATCCCTCCATAAGAGCACTACAGAAACGGCATACATACCCAAAGTACCTATTAATTCATTACAGCAGTCATTATACCTACAAAAATTCCAGCAGTGAAAAGGTTTCTATTACACTTAAAAAGGTTGAAGTAACATCTGCATCTGCTGCCTCTACCTCAAGAGAGTTTGTCTTCTTCCTGGCTTAGACTGCCTCAAGAGAAAAGGAATATTATGTAACAGTACAGGTAGTGATCATCAGGGTACTAGGAGCATGGGACCTGAGCAACAAAACCATCCCGAGAGTTTGGAATAGAAAGGGTATTCGGCAAACTGATGAGGCATCTTATGGCATTAGACACCATCAAATAGTTATAGGACATTTACATCGAGTGCACCACCAGCCATCGCCAACATGAAAAGAAACAAATGAGACCATATGTCAGAAGTGAGAGTGAGGAAACAGATTGAAAGAAACATTGGCATCTACATCATGGATTTTACTAGAGACTGTTAATGCTATTGACAGTTTTTCAAACTAGACAAATGTAGACCACATGACGAAGTCAATGCATAACAATCCTACACAATCCTAGAACTATGCAGTTCCCATGCACAGGAGGATCCTGTCTTATAACCAGGGTTGCATGGAAGTTTTTAATGCCTTTACCCCAAGCTGAACTAGACTGCATGATTGATTAAATAATTGAGACTAATTTAACATCCTGTAAACTACTGTACTATGGCTGTAAACAGATGCTGCGTTTCTTTGACAAGGGTTGTGTTGGTTGTGGGGGGGGGGGGGGGGAAAGCTTTTTATTCTAGGATCCTGTAAAGGTACAAGTTCCTTGTTCCACTTTAAATACCTGTTAATTATGCAAGATAAAATGTGCTAACACTTTGTCCTGGGACATCACTGTGTACTTTTAAGTTACCTATAGGTCATTCAAATTAGTTGCAAATCATTCCAGAGACAGATATACCACTACATCAGAGGTGTACATCAAGGGCTCGGTGAACAGCTGTTCACCAAGGCACCCTTGGGGAAAAACCAGAAGTCACAAACTCTTAGAAGACCATTTCAGGCTGAACATCTTAAAAACTTCTTAATTGTCCAGACTGTGGAATAAGCTCTCTCCAGAGGTGGTGCAATCACCTATCCTGGAAATCTTCAAGAGGAGACTGGACGGTCACCTTGCTGGGGTCACCTGACCCCAGTTGTCTTTCCTGCTTGGTGCAGGGGGGCTGGATTTGATCTTCCGAGGTCCCTTCCAGCCTCACAATTTATGAATCTATGAATTTATGAATCTATTGGCAAATAATAGACCAGGAACGAGCAATTATTTTGGATGGAGGGACGCTTACTGGGTTTGGCAAGTCATCAAGGGCCACATGACAGGTAGCCAGGGGTAGATGCATATTAATTTTCTAAATTTTTTAGGGGCCCTGCGGACCAGATAGAATGGTCTGGCAAGCCGCATCTGGCCCACAGGCTGCATTGTGCCCACCCTTGTAATAGACACTGTCAAGCTGTGTACTTTTGCTGGCCACCTACTGGTAGAGGAGCAGCCATGCAGCTTGTAAGGGCTGTGTGTGTAAATAGCTGTGCTGTTCCTGTTTTGATCCAGGTCAAAACCAAGGACAATCTGGACAGCCTCAACTGAGGCACCTGTTTACAGCCTATGTGATTACTATGAGAAGGGTCCTATTCATCTTCTAACCCTATGTTACTATCTAAAAATTTTAAATTTAACAGTTTCTTAATAACACTCTTAAATCTATAACATATGCACAGGAGAAAGGAAGAGGACTATATTAGGGCCTATACTAAAAAAAGAAAGAAAAAGGCACAGCATCTTATGTTTAGACCAAGGGTGCTTCCAATCTAAGTGTGCCTTAATGTGCTAAAAAAGAAAAAGAAAATTCTAGCTCTTCAGTGGGAGCCAGCAGTCCTCACAGCCTGCCAGGCGGGGCGGGGGGAGGGAAGGCACTGGCTGATGGAGTGGCATCATGAAGAGCAGCCTAGATGACAGCTGCCCCCTTGTCTCTCCTTCCCCACCACAGCCTCTCCGCCAATCAGAGGTATGGCCACATGAATGGCAGCCTTCTCTGCCAATCAGCAAGAGACAGGACCACACAAAAGGCAGCCCTCCAACAATCAATGGCAAGGGGCAGGCCTCCAGGGCCTCTCCACCAATCAGCAGTGAGGTGTGGGGCTGCCATGAAATGCCCACAAAAGTGGCTCTGCGCCCTGAGATCTGGCCCCGAAAAGCCCTTCATCTCAACCCTGATTTAGCCAGATCCCTATATATAAATAGGTTTTTGAAATTGGGTGCCACTCAATTCACAAAAATTATGGAGAGATGCCTCCAATGAGGGGTGCTCCAAGTCCAATGAGGTTGAGAACCTGTGAGGAGGGGAGGTGGGGGGGAAAAAAAAAATATCAGACCCTGAAAGGCTTGTCCCAAGTTTCACAAGCAGCCTGCAGCAAAGGTAGGCACAGAATTCATGGTTCATAGACTCTTGCCTTATACACAAACACTATTCTTCCTCCTAAGTATGAAAGGTACATTACACAAATGAATGTACTATTAGTGCAAAGTCACAGGGAGTGCCTTCTCAGCCTCCAGGTAAGTGTTGTTTCAGAACACTTCCAAGCAGAGAGTAAGTGCACTATCCTTACTAGAGGTGCACCAATATATAGGCTGCATATCAAATCAGCACCAATAAAAGGCAAATGAACATTATCAGCTATCAGCTTTTTTTTGGCCAGTGTAGCCAATGTCACCAATAAATGCCACATGCATGCACATGGCCAGGAACGCAGCCCTGCAGCTTGGAGAGCAGCACCCTGAAGGTAAGTAAAGGGTGTGGGGAGAGAGAAAGAGCGATGAGGGGGTGCAGATCAAGCCCACCCCCCCCCCATGGTAAGGAAGGGAATTGGGTAGGGGAAGGGGCAGGGGTAGGTGTTGCCCAGCCAGGGCAGTGAATATGACCCCAGGACTGGAAACGGGACAGAGCAGCGGGTGGGTTGTCCAGGGAGTACAGGGAGGTGGATAAGGGGCAGCTCCCCACTGCTACATGCACCCCCAGGAGAGGTACGGGAGGCATATGCCCCACTGGATTTTTGCACAGGGCAGAGACAGGCTGCCCACTCTGGTGCGGGCAGATTGAGACCCCCATGGTGAGGAGGGGAGAGGGGCAGGGGCAGGTGCTGCCCAGCTGGGGCAGTGAATAGAACCCTGAGGCCAGGAGTGGGATGGAGCTGCAGGTGGCTTGTCCAGGGAACCGGTGGGGGCTAGACAGCTCCCCGGGGCTGCATGGGGGGCATGTGCCCCTGTAGATTTGTGCGCAGGTGGGAGGCAGGCTGTCCGCTGTGGGCTCAGGGCCTCGTTCTGGTGG
>NW_005842241.1:1388400-1404167 GCF_000455745.1 Alligator sinensis | reverse complement strand
GGGAGGGTTAAGCTGAATTTTGGGCTGGCTACAGCCTCCCTGCACTCCCTGACCCCCTCCTTAGCACTGCCCCTGCTTGGAGCACTCTGCTTTACTGCCTTTCCCTCGGGAACCCTGTGCTGACTGCGCATGCCCTGCCTGCCCCACAGTGCAGGACTCCTAAGGAAAAAGCAGCAGAACAGAGTGCCCTGAGCAGGGGGGAGCCTATAGGCACCCCAAAATTCACCATAGCCACCCCTCCCAGTGCAGTGCAAAGCTGAGCCTGCGCTGCTCCTGCCTGCTCTGATCCCAGCCCAGCCCCACACCAATTAAAGGCTGGCACTGTCCCTGGCCCTGAGCCCACCTGTAGCCACTGCTCCCCGTGCTGCCACGGTATGCCTCGCACAGCTGAGCCCACACCACTCCTGCCCACTCCAAGCCCAGCCCCACGCCCCCATGAGAATGAGGCCCTAAGTCCTGCCCACAGCAGGCAGCCTGCCTCCACCCCATGCACAGATCCACAGGGGCACATGCCCCCCCATGCACCCACGGGGAGCTGCCCCCCACCCTCCCACCAGCCCCCTGGACAAGCCACCTGCAGTTCCATCCCACTCCTGGCCTCAGGGTTCCATTCACTGCCCCAGCTGGACAGCACCTGCCTCTCTCCTCCCCTCACCATGGGGGCCTCAATCTGCCCCCACCATGCCCCTTCCCTCCCCCACACCCCTTCCCCTCCACAGACTTACCTGCAGGGAGCTGCTCTCCAAGCTGTCAGGCTGCATTCCTGTAAATTGGCTATCGGATCGGTATTGGCTGATATAGCTGGTTAATAATCGACTATCAGTATTGGCCAAGAAAATCTTTATTGATGCATCCCTAATTCTTACAGCTTTGTATTTGAATACATTTTTCCCATGATAAACTCTTTTGCTTAGTGAGTGTTTTGGAGACAGTACTCAAAGGAAGGAATGTTACCTTTAGTTCATTACCTCATGTGAGGTTACTAAGTTCATTAAACCTCAACGTTCAAACTAAGCACTAATTGAAGCCAAGACAGTTTTTATCCACATTTCTACCATAACTAATTGTGAAAATAGAGCAGCAGAGAGGAAATTGTTAAAACCTTCATCTGCAGCACTGGCTTTTCACCAATGTAAATATGTTCCTAAGCCACTAATTTATTTTAGGATAAGTATGTTGCTGGTCTTGTCCAATCTTAAAGAAAAGAAGCAACTCTAAACTCCTACCCCAGCTGTTCCAGAAGCTCTCGTATACCCACATCCCAAATCCTGTATCAATATGTTCCTTGGAAGAATACAACTAAGCTTCCTGTTGTCTAATAATCAGTCAGGGAGTTCCAGTTTTTCCAATGAATCATTAATCATTTTCTTCTTTCTTACTACTGTTGAAAGTCTTTCTGGCATTAGTTTCAAAATAATGACCATAAAGTGGTTTGTGCTTAAGTACCTGAGGTGTATATGCAAGTGAGTAAAGTATGTTCATGTTACCTGGTTAACTAATCTTGTGTAGATTCTACAAACACATAAGTTGCTAACTACTTAAAAAGCACATGGTGAACTTATACTTGTATACATACATTGAGCAGACATGCTCAACTGCCTATACCTGATGTTTCATTTTCAAAAGTATTATCTGTAGATGGTTTTTAAAACATTTGTAAATAAAAGTACAATTTACTACTACCAAAGAATGCTGTGTTCCAGAAGTCTACTGTACAAGATCCAGTGTGAAATAAAACATTGCTGTGATTCTTCAAGGACCCTGCATTCAAATGTATTAGACAAAAATCAGCTGGACTAAGATTATATAAACTCGCTTTCATTTAACCAAAATATGAACAATCCATATGAATGAGTAACCTAAGGGTGGGGCATGATATTTCTATTGTAATATTAGAGGATTCTGCTCTTTGCTAAAGATTTATCAGCGTCTGTTATGGTAGCCTAGCAACTTCCCAGAACAAAAATATTTTTCCCCTTAATAGACTACAAAACGCCTATAAAAAGGAACTAGACACTTGTAACAGGGAATCCTGCCCTGTTACTGGAAGAGCAAGGAATTGAGGACTTTGCCTCTAAGGCAAGCTCCTGAAAGACAGAGGCAAGCTGTGGGCTATATAAGCCTCACAACAGAGGCAAAGGGGGAAGTCTGACTTGGTTGCAGGAGCTCTGTAAAGGAGTGCAGGGAATTGGAAACTGCCCCTGACCGCACTAATTGAAGGAGCTCTCTGTGCATGAAGCTGAGAAGCAGCAACTGTGACCAGGCCCAGGAGGATCCAAGCTGAGAGAAGCCAATAGAGCTGAGGAGAAGCCTAAAGGAGAGCTTTGAGAAAGGCACCCCCCGGCAGCACTTGACTGCATTTGTGTTTGGCTTTATGTTTGCTGTTTAGGTCATGAGGCATGGCAGTGGCTGAAGGGGAGGAAAGGAAGCTACTGAAGACACCTTGCAGAGGAGCCTAGCTTATCCATGGATTGGCAGGCTGAGTGACCAAGACGTATGATGAGAGGCTGAGGGATTTGAGATGGTCTTCTCCTCTCCAGGCTGAACAAAGAGAGGACTTGGTGGCAACCTATAAGTATATGAGGGTCACACATCAGGCCTTGGGGGAGGACAAGAAATAATGGGTACAAACTGACTAAAGATCACTTCAGGCTAGACATAAGGAAAAACTTCTTTATGAGCTGAGTGCCAAGGGTTTGGAACAGGCACCCCCCCCAGAGGTGATAGTCATCGACCCTGGTGATCTTCAAAAAGTATCTACATGCCCATCTTGGTGGGGTCATCTGATCCCAGCAGCCTTTCTTGCCCAAGTGCAGGGGGGCTGGACCCAATGATCTGCAAGGTCCCTTCCAGCCCCTAACAACTATGAAACTATGAAAGCTCTAAGAGACAGGGTGGAAAGGGCAAGAGACACTGCAGAGTACCCAGGACCACACTGGTGCTCTGGAGGCAACTTCACAGAATATAACATCATCAAAAGGGTGGCAGGCAAGGATAAAGTGGGGGGTGCAGGGTGGTGCAGACAGGGACAGGAAGGGAACCCATAGATATCAGGATATAAGGAACGGGATTATCAAGCGGCCATCAGGAGACACCATTCCCGCTGATAGCTGGAAATCCTGTTACAACATTATCTTAGTCTTGGACCTAATACCACCTCAACATTCATAATACCCCTCATGAGATTCATGGTTCTTTTTACTTAGCTCTACTCTTCTCTGACCTTCTGCTCAGAGGAAGAACCACCCTAACCCAGATACCAAATCTCCAGCTGTTTCTTCAAAGGGTGTGTGAAGTCAAGGGCTCTTACTGCCCAACAGATTGCCCTCCGCACGCACCCTGGGTGGGCATGGGGTGCCCCCAGATCCATGCACAGCATGAGGGTGGGCTGCCACTGTGGGCTGGGGCCAAGGGCAGCGCCGGGTTCTCCCCAGCAGGAGGTTGGGCCGGGCTGTACTTGGGGCAGGTGGCAGCAGCACTGGAAGGGGCTATGGTGAATTGTGGGGTGGCTGCAGGCCCCCCCATAGCCCCACTCCCAGCACCACAACCCACCTTGAATGAAGCTAGGTCCAGCTCCCTGCTGGGAAGAGCTTGGCACAAGCTCAGTCCCAGCCTGCAGTAGCAGCCCACCCTCACCCCGTGCACGGATCTGGGGGCACATGCCCCCCATGCCTCCTCAGGGGTGCACACAGCATTGGGAGCCAACCCCTCCCTGCACCCCACTCAGATGAGCCACTCGCAGCTCCATCCCGCACTCCACCCTGGCTGGGCAGCGCCTGCCCCTGCCGCAGCCCTACTTCCTCCCTCACTGCAGGGGCCTTGATCTGCACCCCCCACATGCCCCCCTTCCCTCTCCCCTCACCCCTTCCTTCCCAACAGACTTAACAGCCCGACCTGTTCTCCACACTGCAGGGCTGCATATCAGGTTGGTAATCGGCCAATATGGCTTGTTTAAAAAAAAAAAAATTCAGACATTGGTTTTGGCCCAGAAAATCTCTATTGGTGCACCCCTACAACGTAGTCTCCCTGGGAAATTTTCTATAAATTGGTTTCTCATTGTTTAAAACAATGGAAAGTGACACTGCTGCTATCCAGAACTTGGAATGACCATAGAACTACTCAGAACAACCCCAAGCTTCACTGATATTGCTGCTACAGGAGAGAGGCAAGTGAAGCAGAGGGCAGAACCAAGTTGTTCACAAGAAAGGAATCCCACAAACATCAAAAAAGGCTGGGGGAGGAATGTGGATGGGCAGATTGGGGAAATAAGAAACTATAACACCACTCATGAATGCCACGTGCCACCGGAGGCAGGGCCGGGGGAGGGGGGCATGGCAAGCTCCCACAGGCAGCTGTGGCGGTGTCAGTGGTGGGGGGTGGGGAGGGGTGACGAGCGCTAACCAGTGGTTGGCAACCACCCACAGACACCACCAGCAGCGGTGTCAGGGCACCGGCACAGCCATCAGCAATTGGGGACCACCTGCAGACGCTGCCAGTAGGATTGGCAAGGGGGGGCTGGCAAGCAGCAACTGCCCGCAGGTGCTGCCAGCAGCACTGATGGTGCTTTTTGCAAGGGGGGGCACTGCCAAGCCCAGGGAGTGCACATGCACCCGCATGCACCCCCTACATGTCACCAATGACACCACTAATCAAATGAGGAAGTTATGCTGATAAGAACTATACTTGATTTGAGCCAAAAGGTGGAGAATATAAACACAGATGTTTATCCCAAAGCATGACACTATGGCACTTTTGCACTTTAAAAAAAAAAAAAAAAAAATTAAAAAAAAAAAAATGTTGAGACAAATCACTTAGAAACAACAACTGTATGAAACAAGTTTGAGAGCTAAATTTTCATAATGGTCATTTTGTTGTCACAAAGAGTCACCATACTGTCAAGAGCCATGTTTCTTGATGACAGCATTGCTTCATCCCCACTGGGAATGTTGCCATTTAACTAACAGTAAGCTCTCACTCAGAGATCAAGATATGACAGCCATTTTGCTAAATTTAATGTAGAATATTCATCCTGCCCTCCTGTCTTGAACACTGCAAGCAGTTCTTGTCTCTAAGTCTTAAAAAAGAAATGTACTTGGAAAACAGAAGGGCAACCAGGACACTAAGAAGCATGAAGCAGCTGACATACCAGGCAAGAGTGAAAAGACCAGGACTTGGGGAACATCTGTTCACCAGAGCACCCCAAGGGATGACAAGGTAAAAAAGTCACAAACTCTTCCATGACCGTTTCAGGCTGGACATAAGGAAGAACTTCTTTATTGTCCGAGCCCCCAAGGTTTGGAATAGACTGCCACTGGAGGTGGTTCAAGCACCTACTTTGAATGCCTTCAAGAGACATTTGGATGTTTATCTTGCTGGGATCCTATGATCCCTGCTGACTTCCTGCCCCTGGGGCAGGGGACTGGACTCAACGATCTTCCGAGGTCCCTTCCAGCCCTAGTGCCTATGAATCTCCAATGCAAGGGGGAAGGCTGAGGAGGGGATCTTCTAGAGGTCTATAAAATGATGAAGAGTGTGGACAAAGTGATAGAGAACTACTATTCACCATATGTAGCTCCTTTTATTTACCCTGGAGGCTCTGCCCCTGGGGTTCTGTCGGGCCTGGCAGAGCAGGGTCTCGAACCACTTCTGGGGCTTTTTCCTGCTTCGCCCTGAGCAGGGGTGAGGCAAGCCCCTCCCTGCCTTTCCCCCAATTGGTGGGATGGCTCCACCAATTACGCTGCAGATTCTCTGAGCCCCGCATGCCGGGCTCTTCCAGTAAGTCTGCCACACACACACTTATTTATTTATGAATATAAGACTACATATTTTTGCAAATAAAAAAAAATTGTGGTAGGTTCCCATCAGCCTGTTTGCCCAGTACAGTCCATGTGTTTTATAGTCTCACACAGTGTTGGCTGCATTTAAATCAATTTCACAGTGATTTCCATTACTGAGCCCATGCTGCTTTTGGCAATAAATTTAATGATAGACAATGTGTTTAATGGGGGTTGGGGGGTTTGTATGTGAATATAATATGAGCGGGGGGGGGGGTTCCCCATCCTAAGGGGGAGCAGAGAGAGAAGACCTCATCTTGTATTTAAGTATAGTAATGATTTTCAATATTATGTTGCTTCATCTTTGAACAGGTAAAATTCAGATGTGGGTGCACTCCTTTAAACTCATCTGTCCTGATCTCTACATCCTCTGTTTTAGAGTTGACAATTTCCAATCAACATTCCAAGCATATTAATAAAACTCCACCTAAATCAAAGGGGGCATACCCTGGCTTTCCCATACTAAGATATTGAAAAGGTACCCATCATCCATAATAATTTACAGGAACTATAGATTAGGGGTGCACCAATAGAGATATTTGGGGTCAATACCGATAGCCAATTATTAAGGAGGCATATTGACCAATATCAATCTGATTTTTGATACACAGCCCAGCAGCCTGAAGAGCAGTGTCTAGCTGGTAAGTCTGTTGTGGTGAAAGGGGGAAGGGAAGGGGCGTGGGGGCCCCTGCACTGAGGAAGGGAGTGGGGCTGGGGTAGGAGCTGGAATAGGCGCTGCCCAGCTGGGGCAGGTGGGCATGGGACAGAGCCACAGCTTGTCCAGGGAGCATGAGGAGGCGGGGGCAGCTCCCACTGCTATGCACACCCCAGAAGGGTACGGGGAGGACGTGTGCCCCCGGATCTGCACAAGGCAGGGTGGGCTGCCACTGTAGGCTGGGGCCAGGGCTACACTGGGCTCTTCCTAGCAGGGGCTGGGCCAGGCTGTGCTCAGGGCAGGCAGAGGCAGCACTGGGAGGGGGCTGCAGCTACCCAAAAATTTGCCGTAGCCCCCACAACCCTCCTCCCAGCACCACCACCACCCACCCTGTTGGGCAGCGCCTGCCCTAGCCCCACTCCCTCCCTCACCACAGGGGCCTCAATCTGCCCCCTCTCCCCCCCATATGCCCCTTCCTTTCCATCACAACAGATTTACCAGCTGCACTTAGCTCTCCAAGCTGTCGGGCTGTGCTCCTCGCCGCCTACATGCTGCACTGCGCGTATGCATGGGGCATATATCAGCCACTTCAGGCCGATTTCCGATACAGTCAATTTTCTTTATATCGGTGCCAATTTGAGATCGGACCAACGCATCGATGCACCTCTACTACCGACGCTGCTTATAATAGTAATCAGAAGAGGAAAGATGAGGAGGAAAATAACCACCAATGAATTGTGTTTGATTAAGGATGTCTTGTGTTCACCATGATAGTCCATGATTTTGTAGACAGATCTCCTTTAACAATTACCTTTCTAGACAGGAAACCTCTCAATTAATATTCTGATATTCTTCAGATTTTAAGAGATCGTTATGAGCACAACATGCTGACAAGATTATTTAAGATACAGGGCAGCCTTGCACCAGCTTCACAACCATGGAATGTGTATTCCATCCAGTTACCAATTTTTTATCATAGAGAGCAGTTAAATTATCTTATTACTTTCTTTTAGTCAATTAAGGTTGCTGTAAACATGGACTCTAGAAAGGTAGAAATCCATACACTCTCCAAAAACCATCGGATCTTAAAATGTGTAATTAATTTTGTCAACATTTTTTCTCTACATTTTCCCAAGTTAAAAATCATCTCTCTTGCTAAAGGGCTCAGTGTCAATGTTTTAAGTTTTAAAGCTGTGTTTTCACTGATACCCGAGAAGCTTCAAACTAATCTATTACTTCAAATTTACAGCTATATGTGCAACACTAAGTTCTCCCAATAAGTCTCAGGTTAAAACAATCAGTTTCTATTATCATTCTTTCAAAAAAAATCATCTGTTTCTGTTTTCCTTCTCCCCTTCCCTTTCCCCATCATTCCTCATCAATTCACTGAGCGAAGAAAAAACAGACAGAGATACCCCACCCACCTACAGATCTACTCTCTCCGGCAATGTAGCATACCAAATTTCACATTCCCTATTCAATAAGTTCAAATTTCACCCCCAGCCTCTACTGCACCCAACAGGTCCCCATGCTTCCTTTTCCCAGGCATCCAAGTTTTCCCCAGGTACCCTCACTTCTGATAAACCCTAGGTTCCTAAGGCAAGAATTTATGTAGCCCAATCTACACACAAACCCTGCTGTTCAGTTCCCCAAGTTGCTGAACAAAGCACCACACATTTTAGAGTGCTTTGTAGAAAACTTCCTATGCGGTATGTGAACCACTATCTGCAGTCTCTCTCTCAAGGCAAAGGAAGAACGCAAGAAACAAAGGGGGTGCAATCTAAGAACAATTACTACACAGACAGCCTTCATCTGAAGAGCTGTGTATTGCTGTGCATGCTTGAACCCGTTTTACACATCCTCTAGCAATTTTTCAGGAACATAGTGTCCAGTGCATAATCCTTTCTAGGAGGTCAGATGATATTATTTAAATAAGTGTTAGAGAAAAAGGACATTTGACATCACTCTCAGATTGAATATTGGTATCATCCTTCAGATAATGGAGGGAAAAAAATCAAGATAAAAAAGGCATGAGACACTTCCTCAAGGTGAAGCAAGTAAAGGTCCCACAGAAATCCTTAAAACGTTGATACTATGACATGTGGGAAGCTAAAAATTCCCAGTACTTGAAATATAATACTGCTGTGCAATGTTATATACCAATGTCATATACCAATACCATAAAACAGATTTAGCAGACTATCCTAATCTCTTATACAAAAAAGAAACCTTGCTACACACACACACGCTTCACTAAGCACTCAAAATTCTGACCATAAGAAATTACCCTAACTTGCTTTTATACATCCAAAGTCATACATGGAGGGTGACTCCCAGTAGGAATCCTGTTGCATCTCTCCTCCCCTTTTGAGGTAAAACCCATCTAAAAACTGATTTACATTCAATAATATAATTTCTTACATGGCAGAAGCATCTCTCCCACCACATCACTATAGAACAATAAAACAAAGATTTTCCACAAATGATTATATGTAAAACCCTTTTTATTGCCCGTATGTGTAACCAAGACATTTTATTCAAAATAAAATTCTATACAACATCAAATCTCATCATTTTCTCAACTGTTTAGTTACCCAACCTTAAAAAGTTACTATAACTTTATCAAATTAAAACACAATGCTGCCTCTATGTCCTAGAAGACAACTTAAGCAATGAAAATATTTTTTAATGAAAGAGTGGGTTGATAAATCCATTGTGACCACAGAGTAACTCCCTACCTGTGACCCCAGTATTTTTCATTCAGTATCCTAACCTTTTTGTTCACAAAGCAAATCCTGCAAACATGGAAGATATGCAGAGAGTGCTCACTTGCGCACCTGAACTCAAAGCATAACTGAAGTATTCAGACACCAGCCTTCCTTCTCCAGAACTCTGCCATCTTCATTACTGATTTAAGCAAAGAATTTCAGCTCTTAAAGTATCAACTATTCATTTGTGTGACAAATTACTCCAATATCATCAACTCATGACTTAGAAACAGGATTGGAAGAAAATGAAATTCTATGTTGCAGGTGGGAAAGGACATATAAGGATGCAAAACAATTTTGCAGGCCCCACAGCAGCAAGTGGCAAAATTAGGAATAAAGCCAAGGTCTCTGGAATCCAGTCTAGTGGCATAGCCACTGACCCACACTTTTCAGACTGTCTTATATTTATCATATATTGCTTTTTAGAACTACCACATGTACCATATGTTCTTCGCAACTGACTAAATGGAGTTTTCCTGAAGATCAGCAATTAGTATTTTTTAAAACTTATGCTACTCATTAACTACTTGAAAGAGGATGAGAGCTATATTGAGGAAGCTCAATCAGGAAGTTGCTACTTGAATTTGGAAAAAACAAGTATTTTATGGTTAAGTCTAGTCTTTTGGAAATTAATTCACACAAGCCAATTTCATCATATGATCAAGAGTTTTATACATTTTCACTTCAGGTTTAAAGATAACAGGCTTGGAACCTCAATTAACTAAAGATGATACATAAAGTCAAGTTTTTAAGAAAACACATTAGAGAAGCTATCGCCAAGTGTTTAAAATACTTGGTAACAATTGAAGAGTTGCCAACTTCATATCCAGTCAATTAATCACACTAAAAATCACCATAGCCATTTTTCAGTTTTCTTATTTTATGAATTTGATAGATTTGTGTTTAAAGACCTCTTCTTTTCTTGCATAGAGGCAGTTGTTTGCTAAAGACTGTCAATAAGCAAGTAGAAAACATTAATTTGTTTACAAATTTCAGGACATACTAAAAATGTTTTTAAATGAATATACAAAATATTCATATAGCATTATTTTCAAAGACAAACATTTATCTCCTAAAATAATTGTAGCATAGGCAAAAATCTTAGGTCAGAATGCATCTTAAGAACAGCATTTTAAGAATCTGTACAAAGAATAAAGCCTCCCAACCCCCAATAGGTCAAATCCAGTGTTTTCCTTCATTATGTGACCATTGTCATCTCAGGGACGCATGTAACAGCTCCATTGTGTCTTTATTCCAGGAAGTGACTATGCTTAACAAAAGCAGCACACATCTGTCCTTCCAAAAGACCCTAAAAGGGACTGAAACTTAGTTATCCAATACCTCATTAGTAAAACAATTTGTGACATTTCTTTCCAACCAGACCCCATCTGTACATTAACATGTTTGGCCCATCTATTCCTTAGAACTTTTATTCAGACTTCCATACCCAGGTCCCAATCCTGTAATGTAGTCTTCTTAGGAATATCCCTGCATAAACTCCATTGCCAGCTGAGTGCTTTACGGAAAATGGAACGCTCAAGGCTACCAAGATAGTACCTGGCCTGACAATCTGGGGAAGTCAGCAAGCTAGAAAAGGCTACTTTATGAAATGAGCATCTAAAATATAGTGCTGCTGTAAGTGAAGTAAGGTAAAAACAAACCAAACAAGCTATCAATTTTATTATGGATGTTACCCCGTTATAAATAATTTGAAGTATTTACCACGCTATCAAAATGTGCAAAATAGCTTACAAATACACCAGTATCCCAGCTAACATGGGACATGGCACATGTATGGTCAGCTGCATTTCAAAATGCACTGTAAAATTAAGCAACAAAACGTGAAAAATGTTCAGTGTAAGGGACGGAAAAAAGTTTTCCCTACTAACAGAACACATACTAGCCGTTTTTGACAGATGAGCTTTTTTTTTTTTTTAAGTTTGCAAATCTAATCTTTGACATTCATACTGGACATTAATCTGAAGTAGAGCCGCAACAGACAGAACAAAGACAAAAAAGGTAATATTAAAACAGTAACTTCAATATAGTAAAATTATTTTTACATGGAGGATAAAGCCACAGTTTTTTTTTAACTGATCTACAGCTGCAGCAGAATTTCCAATTTGATGCCCAGAAATACTACATTTTACCCTAAAAGTTAAGAGTTTGCAAATTGACACTAGTCATTAAGACCACACTAACTTTAAGGACCTACATTCTTCCAAATTCACTCTACATGCAAGATTCACATGAAGATTCTCAGATGTGCAATAAGATCTTGATGTCTGAGGATTACATACTACTTTACGCTATGTAAACTGATTAAACCAATCATGTGTGTTCTTCAGTAAACAGCACTGAGTTTCAACCAGTGTTTCCAAATAAACTAGAGCAGTAGGAGCCAACCTTTTTGGCAGATTAGCCCCACTTCCTCTCCAAGTACCACTACGATCCCCTGCTCTGCTTTATACTTCCACCCCCATGTTCCCTACCTGTCCTGCTGCTCTGCTTTTATTCCAAGTCATGTGACTCCCACCCAATACGCTGCTTTACTTTCTACTGTACCTGCTGCTGTGCTGCCCATTCCCTCCCTGATTGGCCACACTGCACATGAAGGCCACCAGTGCCACTTGTAGCATGTGTTGCAGGTTGGGCAACCCTGAACTAGAGTGTTTCAGTGGAGAGGAAAGAATCTAAACTGTAGTAGATCCAGTATGGAATCACATAAGAAGTTGGGACAATAACTGCCTACTACTCACAGAAGTTTCAGCATGAAGGAAAAAGAAGACATGAGCCAGTAAAAAGCAGGCAACAAAGAACTATGGGGAAGAGGGTCTGAAGACATGACACACCAAAAAGCACTTGCAAGAAGAAAAAGTGTTGGAAAAAAAGCAAGACATTGTGGAAAAACACAGAGCTGGAATGGAAAAAATAGAGGTAAGAAAATCTGAAAAAGGGGGTCACAAAACAGAGGGAGAAATTAAAAGGGGGGGCAGGGAGTAAGAAAAAACTAGTGAGATGAGAAAAAGGGGACAAATTGTGGTAGATCAGGGGTCAGTAACATACAGCCTATGGGCTAGATCTGACCTGTGGAGCTGGAGGGTTTTCCCCATGCCTGCCTCTATGCCCAAGCCAGGCAGCAAGTAGCTCTGTTGGGCCCGGGCAGCTTTCAGCTCTGACTGCAGGTTGGGTGTAGCTTCCAACTGATGGGGAGCTGCCAGCGCTAGGCAGCTTCCAACTGCACTCCCACCTCAGTCAGGAGGCACGGGCAAAGAGAGAAGCTGTGGCAGCTAAGATGCAGTTATGGCTGCCCAACCCCAGGGCAACTCCTCACCAGCTGAAAGCTGAGCTCACTGACCAACCAGGAAGCAAGCGGCTGAAAGAAGCTGCAGTTGCACAGGTGCAGTTCCCAGCTGCCTGGTTCTAGCACAAGTGCAAGGAAAACCCCTACCCCTAACATGCCTCCAAAGTCACCCAGCCCACAGCTTGTTAAAGACTGTCAGACACTATGGTAGCTATCACTTCTCACTGAAACATTCAAGGGCAGACACAAAACTGATGACAGCCACCACAATTCCTCTTCTTTTATCGAATGCTGAATTCAGTGATTTGAAAAGTAATGATGCTTAGCAAGAAATATTACAGAGCTGAGTGAGGAATAAAAATAATTTGTAAATGATGAAAAATCCCATAATCACAGGCCTTCCTCAGGAAGGGTTTAACAGCACAGACAGACACAGAGAAATATGATGCTGCTGCAAGCCAGAGTTTGGGACTAACCAGGCAGACTTCATAACAGTAGTAGAAAGAAAAAGGCTAAGGAAGAAACATGGATTTAACACTTAGAGAAAGAAGAAAGGTTGGGAACTTTATTCTACCTACTAACCTAACTGTATATAGTACTTTAAGTTCTGTTCATTTTTAATACCAAACCAGTTGACCTTCAAAAGGGTCATCATGACATTAGCGCAGTACTTTGAAAAAAGTACCACTTAAAATCAGACTGCATCCCACTTGCCACATGCACTACCACTTTTCCAATAGCTCCAACATTTTCTGGGGAATTTAAACTCAAAATGTATAGCCTTTCTGATTGCAAAGAAGCCTTCTGAACATGTGCAAACGTAGTCCTATAGTCTCATAATTCAAATGTCCCGACAGAATAGATCTAAGGAACAGAAATTGTTCAATTAACCTAAATAGTGTCAACTATGAACATTAACTATTTTCTTCTAATGATCATTTCAACAGAAACATTCAGCTGTATTGGGACTGTGGAAAAAAAAAACTACCTCTGTGCCATGTCACTCCCATCGCCTTCAAAAGGAAAAACTGTTAGCATGTCAGCCAACATTAAAATATACTCTTTTTTGCCTGCCTAGCATTGATACAATCACAAGGCAAGTAATAAGACTCCAGAGACTGAAAACTTTTTATTTCCAACTAGAAACTTTGAATCACTTATCAGAATCAAAGGATGGTAGGACTGGAAGAACGGTCAGGTAGTCAATTTAGTCTAACCCTCTGCTCAAGGATGAACCCCCCCTGCCTAAATCATCCAAACCAGTGTGTTTAACCTGCTCTCAAAAACTTCCAAGAATAGAGACTCCACAGCCTTTCTAAGTAAATTATACCAGTGCTTAACCACCCTCATGGTTAGGAAGTTCCTCCTAAAATCCAATCAAACCTACTCTCGTTGCTATTTAACAACTTTACTCCTTGCTGTCCTCTACAGCAATGGTTCTCAACCAGGAGTCTGCGCCCCGCTGGAGGGCCATGAGCAGGTGTCAGGGGTACATGGGTCTGCATAGTTCCCCCCTACATCCCCTCTGCATAGAGCTGCAGTCTGAGGGGGCTGGTAGCAGCAACTGGGCCATAGAGGTAGGGTAGAACCACAGCCCAGCATGCAAATGACTGACAGTGGGAAGAAGCAAAAGCAGAGCAGCCTCCTCCCTCCAGGCCATTACTCCTTGCAGTGCTAGCAGCATGGCCGGCGTGGAGGTCCCAGCAGCAACAACAAATCTCACTGCCCTGCTCTGCCCTCCCATGCTAGGTCCCACCCACTGGTCTACAGAGGTGACTCCTGCCTATGCCAGTCTGGTTAGGCTGAAGCCCCGTGCTTGCTGTGAGTGTACAAATCTGAGGAAGCATGTGGCCCCCAATGCCCACCCCACCTGTCACTTATGCCCCTGCAGCTCCCCTCCCTGCCTTTCTTTCTGGATATGCAGAACAACTGTGTTGTGGCACAGGTGGGCTGTGGAGGTCTTACAGCATGCTAGGGGGGGCCTCAGAAAGAAAAAGGTTGAGAACCCCTACTCTACAGCCAGAGAACAACATATCACTGTCTTTATAACCACCCCTCAGGTGTTTGAAGAGTGTTATCAGATCCCCTAATTTCCTCTGGTGAAGAGAATAATGAGGGGAAGGGCATCCCAGGTCTTCCAAGCTTTCCTCACAAATCATTGTTCCTATATCACTGATCATTTATGTTGCTTAATTAATCTATTAGGCATTGCTTGAAGTAGAGCCAGATATAAACTCAGTAGGGTCATCTTTTTATTCAATAAAAACATTTTCGTTTGCATGACTAAAACTAATATTTATTGTTCGTGCATTTACATTAATTGGGTACCACCACTGTGGGTAGCCTGGAGGAACAGACAGGGTTTCACTCTGCACAGCAAGGAATGAACAACACAGCGCTAAGCCTGGCCAGAGGAGCTTCAGCACCAGCATGAGCCAGATGCAGAGCACAATACACCAACTCCCAGGATAGGACCACACTATAAAATCCTCATTTAGCCAGCCTAGCTGCTTCCCATGATCAAATAAACTGCTCTGAACAGCAAATATCAACTGGAGAACTAGGGGGTTCCAGCTTGTATGCACACATACACCCCAGTATACAGGTATATACACACGCACACACTTTTTATAGGCACATACATGTACACACCCATATACTGGTGTGTGCACATGTGAGGAAACAACTAAAAAACCTGTGTGTATGTAAGAAACATAGGAAATGTGTGCATGCACATATGTATATGTATGCGCACAGATACACAGTCCCGTATATACTGGGGGTGTACATGTACACACACCCCCTATATATGGGGATGCATATACACACTCAAACACCTATATAAGAGTATGTTGGAGAGAGAGAGAGAGAGAGAACCTTCCCCCCCCCACGTACACATAGGAACCTTATACATACACATACACGCACACGCACACACACATCTACCACAGCCCACATACCTAAAAATGCTCAGACATACACATGTCTATGCACACGCAGGCACGCACGCGTGCCCGCCCCGGCACCACCACCCGCCAGGGGAGGAGCCGCCCTGCGGGCCCCGGGCGCAGGCAGGTGGCGGACGGCGGGCAGGAACCGGACGCCGGGCCCGACCCCCCAGCTCCACCCCGAAACTTCCCGAGGACGCGGGGAGGAAGTTTCTAGCCGCACCGGGACGCCCCCTCCCCCCGCCCGCCTCTCACCAC
>NW_005842241.1:1375056-1388340 GCF_000455745.1 Alligator sinensis | reverse complement strand
CCGTCCCTGCTCGGCTGGCGTCGCCGCTCCTGTCAGGTGGCCCCGCCCCCACGCTCAGCCCATGCTCCCGCGCCGGCTCCCAGCCCCAACACGCTCAGATGCCGAAGGAGGGCGGGGGCAGGGGAGGGAAGGGAGGGTCTTTCCCGCCCGCCGATTGGTGGGCTTCGAGGGGGGCGGGGAGAACGAGCCCCGCCCCCACCTGCTCTGCGGACTGCTGCTGCCTCTGATTGGTCGCCGGGCGTTACCTGCCCGGCCGCCGTCGTTACCCCGCCACCCATTGGTTCACCAGGGACCCGAATGCGAGGTGAAGGGGGCGCCGGAAATCCTCCCTCTGGAGAGTCCTGGCTCACCCCTGGTCGTGTGCGCTTGGCGCGGTACCGCGCGCTCGCTCCGCGGTAGCTGTTGAAGACCCTCACGTTAACTCGGAGTTGCTCAGTGCCCGGGGGGGCAGTGACGTCATCCCAGGAGGGTGGCCGTTAGCAACTCAGGCGGTGTGTCCAGGGGGGGCCTCCTGCCCCGCCTTGCAGCCTGCGCCCGGGCACCGCGGGGGAGAGCCTTGGCCAGTGTATCCTCAGCGAGGCCTGATGTTAGTCAGGGATCATTAATTACCAAAAATCCACTTTTTGGAGTAAAATTACGTACATGTGCCTTTTCTAGACTGTCCTGAATAGGTGTGTATGTATTATATGCACATGCACACACATATATACACACACATAAACATACATGTATATGCATATATGTGTATACGTATATACGTATGTATGTATATAAAATGTGTATACATATATTGTGTGTATGTATATAAAATGTGTATACATATGTGTGTGTGTGTGTGTGTGTGTATACACACACATACCTATTTATACCTACCTATCTATATAGCTATATTATATATAGACACACACACACACACACATAGATACCTGTTTAGATATAGGTAGATGTGTATATGTACATACATTTACATCTATATCAAGCTTCCTTAGAGCCCAAAGCCAGACTTCTGCCTGTGGTTGGTGCTACTCAGGGAAAAGCTTTGGCCACTCAGGTGCTGAGCACAGTGTCAGCTTCGCTGCAGTGGAGCTGAGCAAACAGCTACAATACACCCAGGATGCCAATGGCAGCCCTGAGAAAATAGCAGCCCCAGTGTTGCCGGGCTTCCAGCTGCATGTGTGTTGCAGTGAATAATCCAGAGAGCAAAGTACAAAGTTGTTTTTATTGGCCAGAGCACTTGACCCTGCAGGAAACAATAAAGCAGAATAATTGCTATTTAAAACAGGAGTATACCTGTCCAGACTCATAATGGGTGTGAGAAATCATAATATTAAATATCTTTTGTTCAGTATCCAACCTCAATCTGTATACAGATGCAAGCTGATTAAACCATATTATTGTTTCTATTGGTTTGGTATAACCTCTTTCTAAAGTTTGATCATTAACTACAGAAAATCTACTTTTTGGAGTAAAATTGCATGCATGTGCCTAATAATATAAATGCATGTACAGGTAAATATTTTATTTTAGTTATACTACTGAAGCCCCACTGAGGAATTCATGGGTGCTCATATTGAACACAGTGAACTACTTACATGCATAAAGTGTTAGACCTTATTTTCTGAAGTATTGTTCAAACATGTTGACTTCTAAGAAGTCATTTTTACTTTTCAAAGGTAGAGGGTAATTAAAATGTAAAAATAAGTGATACAAAAATATGGTTTTCACTATTCGAAAAGCATTTTGCACACTTTGTCCCAGATTATTTGGTTGTACAATACTTAGTACAGGAGCCTTGTTCTTTACTGGGCCTTTGGACACCACTCAAATGTGCTGCAAATAGCAGTGTTCACTGTAACTGAGGCTAAAATATTTAGAAAGACAGCAAAGGATAAATGTGGTGCGACCATGTAACTCAAATTCAAGGTATTGTTAGCATTAATAACCTGTCCTTGACACCATGAAATTATTTCAAGGCCTTTTTCTTGATGCTGCGAGCCCGGACAATAAGAAGTATGAAAACCCATTTTTTAAAAATACATTGGCCATAATAAGTACTGGTAAAACATGGAGGATTTTTATACTCGGAATGTTTGAATCACTTCCTACATCCTATTTAGGAAGGAAAGGATGCCAGCCCCTCCCTGCTCCCAACCACCCCTTTTGCCTACTCTGTCAAAGATACCATTAATTACTTTACTTGAAAGTTCAAAAGTAGAGAACCTAGGATGCTTATGAGTCAATGCTTTGGCTGGCAAATAAAAATAATAGCATATTGGTGGGACTGTGGCATACCCAAAATTGTTACCACATTAAAGGAAGGAGATAGAATGCATTGCAGCTGAGAAGATCCTCATTTGCAATCTCCTCAATAGACTCACCTTCCTTGCTGAGGAAATACTACCTGAGTCTCACTGTGGTTTCAGACCACTCAGAGGTACAAGAAATACTATCTTTGCTGCTAAAGAGCTACAGGAGTGCCGTGAGCAACACTAAAATCTTTATTTCAGTCTTAGCATTCATTGGCCTAAGGCCTTGATTTGATCAATAGAGAAGTACTGTTGAAGAGCTGATGAGATTTGGATGCCTGTTAAGATTTGTTACCATCAGTGGACTCTTTCATGATGATGTGACAGCAACCATCCTAAGCAATGGCTCAGAAACAGCCCCCTTCACTGTTAGAATTGAAGTCAAGCAAGGATGTGTGATTGCACCAACGTTATTTGCCATCCATATCTCAACTATTGTGCCTCTCATTGCTGATAGATTTCCACTTGGAGTCAGCATCCAGTATCACATGGATGGGAATCTCTTTTATATCAACCAGTTATATTCCAAATATAATCATCACCTCCTTTACTGATCTTCAATACACAGATGATTGTGTTGTATGTACCCACTCAGCTGAAGAGCTCCAGGTCATTCTTGATTTCTTCTGTGAAATATATTAAATGTTTGGACTCACTTTCAACTTCACAAAAACCAAAAAATTTTACCAACCCACTCTTCCACCTATTACACAGTGTTTAGAGAATATTGAACATTTCCCCTACTGAGGTTGCCACCTTTCCCAAAAAGTAAATATAGACAACAATATTCAACATTGGATGTCTCCAAAATAATTTCTTAAGTGATCACAAAATCAGGACCCAAGCCAAACTTCTTTTCTACCAAACTGTTGACATTCCTACCTGCTGTATGGGTGTGATACCTGGATGACATACTGGAAACACCTGAAAACTTTTGAGTGTTACCATCAGTGATGTCTTCAAAAAATCTTCCATATCAGTTGGAAGGACAGAAAAATGAATGCCAGCTCAAGAAAACTGTACCAGCATTCAATTTATACACCATCAACTCCATTGGACAGGACATGTCATGAAGATGCCTGACAACGAGCTCCTGAAATAGATTATATACTCCCAACTCACCAATGGTCACTGCTCTCGGGGTGGGCAAAAGAAGAGACTCAAGGAGATTTTGAAGGTCAATCTGATATTAACATCAATACGTGGGCTACTCAAGCATTAATTTGCTTCCCGTGGCACTGTAACATGTGACAAGTCTTCAATCACTTCAAGCAGACTTGCCTCATTATAGAGGCAAACAGACAAAAGAGACAAAGAGAAAAACTGTGACTTAGCATTACCAGGTCTAAAAGGAAGGAGTGGGTCCTTTTTGCTATGGACCTGTGTACAGACATTTGGGGAGGTTGGAGAGATGTTAGATTAAGTTAAAAATGGCCACCTGATCTAAGGTACGTTTGGGGGAGCCTGGGGGATACTTTAGGGGATTGGGAGGACAAGCAGGCTCAAGGGGGTGAGAAAGTTGGGGGGCAGGCAAGGTAGACGGGGGACCAGGTGGTGTCAGCAAAGGGATTGAGGGGGCCAGTGGGATCTGTGGGAGAGATCAGGGAATTGGGGGAGCAAACAGGGTCCCCAGGAGGCTCTAGGGGGCAAGGGATGGGGGGTCATGGGATTGTGGGGCAGGTGAGGATCAGGTAGCAGATGGAGTCCATGGAGGGGTTGGTTGGGTCCGGGAGGGTTTGGCAGGATCATCAGGCTTATAGGGTCCATGGGGGGACTTAGGGGGTCTTTCTCTCACCCCCAGGACCAGGGGCTATTTTTTAGCTCACTGACTCCCCTCATCCCCTGATGAACAATCCCTCCATACCCCTGGCGAACAACCCTCCCCCCACCCAGACTTACTTGCTTGGCTCCTGGAAGTAGCAAACACTGGTAAAAACAGAACTGGGAGCAGCTTATGGAATGGGAGGTTTGTCAGTCTCAGTGGGGGGCTGGCTAGTCCACAGTGGGGAGGGGCTGGGGGCCTAAAAATAGCCTGGTGCCAGGGAGGGGGTAGGAAAAGCGCAGCCCTGGCTGGGGACGAGTGGGCTTTCCCAGCTCTGGGACTGTGCTGGGAACTGTACAGGAGTTCAGGACAATTAGATTGGTCTAAAAAATAGCCAATCTGATCTATGTTAGACTACCTTAGAGGTAAGGTCAACTTAGATCAGGTCAGCCAATTTTAGACTGATCTAACTGTTCTAAATTTCTGTACAGTTCACACTTAGATCCATCTAAGTAGCGTAAGGTCCACACCTAGGCAAACTAAGTTAGCTTGGGTGGCCATTTTTAATGCAACCTAACCTCCCCAAATGTCCATGATTAGGCTATGCAAACAATTGAACAAGAGAGAAGGAAAGAGGCATGGGGCCAGAAGGAACGCAAGTAAGCAAGAACAAGCCTAACTCTGTGGCTAAAGGAGAAGGGGATTAGTCTAGCAGTGAAGGAGTCCTGGGCTTTGGTCCCTGTTCATAAAGCTGTTTATGCACTTCATCCAATGACTATTGAATGCCAAATGCTTCATGCACACTGATGTACATTTGGAGTCCTGCCATTGGAAGTAATTGCACTATTATGGATTATATTATAGTAACAGGGAGCAAGATCTGGCCCAATGGAATTGCATCAATGCCTGCAATACACAGGGTGATCTGCAAAAAAAGTTATAATTTGCATGTCCGCTCTACCCTTCTTTGTAAGCTGGCTGCATGGTAAAAGGTGTCATAGAAGTGTGATTCCAGGAGAGGCTTAACAGTGAAGAGAAATGGCTAGTGTCTGAAAGCCAGTTTGGGGCTGGATAATGCTGAGCACTGTACACATGTAGGCTCTCTTTTTCTGAAAGGACATTCAAAAATCTTGAGGTTTGTTACTACCAATCCATGAGGCTTTTCCTTCCTCTCTTCATCACAGCACGTACTTTTCCCTTCCAGGGATTATGGGAAATGTCCCTGAAGAGGCCTCTCCTGAACTATACAATATGAACTATACTGTAATGAAGACAGCAACTTGAAGGTTTTCCAAACAGCACAGTGTAGGCATCAATTGCAGTCCCATGAGAAGGGCGTTTCAGGCAGGTGGAGCATGATGTTAAGAAGTTTGTTCTCTGCCTCCATGGGGCACATCCCTATATGCAGGGGTGTGCATTTGCCACAGCAAAAATAGCAGTGGCACAAATTTGTGCTGCTGCTTTTTGCCGCTGTGCATGCCATTGCATATGGAATTTGGTGCAGGGTAAAATGCCCTACTTTGAGGAAATGGCCATTTCCCCTCTTTTCCCAGCTCACAGCATGCTGGAAGACATGGAGGACACCTAAAGCAGTTCCAGGAGTTCCCAGTGTCAAATTTGCAGCATGGCAAACAGTTGCACATATGCTGCGTGTAGTTTGCAATGCCTCAAACAGGTTTTAGGCTCCACAGACCATGCATGCATGCTTATCTGGATGCGCCCATGGTGTTTATATTGTTTCTCCAATTACAGTTTATATTGTTTCTCCAATTATATAATTTCTCCAATTCTGTAATGCAAAATGTACAAGCATTATTGGAAGCAAAGGTGCACTTGTATCCTGTCAGAGCAGCCACCTCCCAGAGTCACAGAATAAAGCACCCTATGATTTGTTCTCTTTCTGTCCCTAGGATTCTTGTACCCTTTCTACAGCCCAGTGGCCTAGGAGGTGAGTGGCAAGGTTGGAACAAATAACTGGAGCTGGAAGCGGGGTGACAAGGCAGAGCCCGTTGCCTCGCAGACCCCCCCACCTACCTTAGCTGGGGTATTGAGGGGATTCAGGCCAGGCCTGTGATGTAAGGGGTCTTCATTCCACCCCACTCCCCATCCCCAGCTCCAGCCGGGAAAACACCAAAGTAGAATGCTGCTACTGTCAAGAGGCCCAGGCAGGGAGTTGGGGAAGGAAGCCCCTCCTTGCCTTGTGGGCCCTGCCCAGCTCCCTGCAATACTCCTGCCAGGGTAGCTGGGGGGGCCCACAACATGAGGGGGCTCCCTTCCCCTCCCAGGCCATTTGACAGTAGCAGAACCAGCTTCCAGCTCAGCTTTGCCTGGCTGGAACTGGGGGAGGGGAGCAGGGTAGAAAGGAGCCCCCTTGCCTTTCAAGCCTGGCCTAGCCTGGTTCCTCCCACTACACCAGCTGCGGTATCTAGGGGAGCCCATGAGGCAAGGGGCCTCCATGCCACCCTGCCCCTCCCTCCAGCTCTAGCCTGGCAGCTGCCTGCTGCTCCCTCTCCCTCTCCTCCCTCCCTTACTGACAGCCCTGAAGCTGGGGGGCAGAATGGATGGGACAGGGCTGGGGAAAGGGGCTTTGGAGGCTGCTGGAGATCTCCTGCCTGCTGACTAGAGATGGTGCAGGCAGGCTCGAGACATATCCCCACAACAGGAGAATGTCTGTTGGGTCAGCATGAGGGGAGGGCCTCTCTAA
The DNA here is from genome assembly GCF_000455745.1 of Alligator sinensis. Lineage (NCBI taxonomy): Eukaryota > Metazoa > Chordata > Crocodylia > Alligatoridae > Alligator > Alligator sinensis. The sequence continues at coordinate 1,381,568 of NW_005842241.1, read as the reverse complement.
TTCGTGGCATTTTGTGTAAAGCGCCATGAGGTAGACTGGGGCCCCTGAATGTCTGTAGGTACCCTTACATATCCTAGCACAATTCTGGTTGTTATACAACGCAAAGTAGAATGTCATTGTGTGACTTACATATCTATAACCATGTAAGTATTGCTTATACATCTTAGCAATGAAGTAGGATTCTGCCCTTAGTGTAAAGAAATATACATATCCATTACATTTTTTTCTGAGCATCTTTCTTGTAATTATTATAATGAAGGATGTGAATGTGAAAGAAAGTGTTTTTGTTCTTTAAACAGGCAAAATAAACGTTTTCTCATTTTTTACCTTAACCTGGGAAACAGGATATAATATATGGTACAGGGTAGGAGGATTAAACAAAAGTAATTAAAATAATGACAGCTTATCACTGTATTTTATATTATTGTGTACATATATGTTTCACAAAATGATTAAATTGCTCTGAATGGATCTTTGTTTCTGAGGACTTAAAGTATCGCCACACCAACAGAATCTTAAGGAAGATTCAAGTAACTGCCTAGCAATTACTGTGAGTCTGGATGTAATTCTAAATGCTGATTTTTCTAAAGTATTTTATAATATTCAGTGTCAGAATGCTATGACTTATATAAGCAAAACAAAAATGTTTCTATAAAGATATAGCCTCCATTGATGTACTAAATAATTTCAGCTTTTCTCACAAGAGCAGAGGTATTGCTAACCCTCATAGGTTGGCCAAGTTCCAACTGGAATAATTATAGTCCATCATTGTAAATAAATTTCTAGTGTGAGTTCAGTAGGATACATTATAGCTGACTTCCTGTTTTTCCACTAGTTCATAAGGGAATTAAGGAAGATTATCAACAATAAATTTAAACTCCAATGTCAGGACCAAAATTCCTATTTACTTTCTATCTAAACTCTTCCTGCACAAATAGGATAAGAACTTCCTCATCTAAGAGTATGAAAAAGCCATTTATTTTTGTAGAGTGACTCAAGTAAAGTGAGCAGAATTCATCCCTTTGAATTTTTCTGTTTTCCAAGTCACATTGGTCTAACGAGGGGTGTTATTTGAAACCAGTGTAATTCAAATAGTGAAAAGTCTTGCACAAACACTCTTAATTTATTTTCAATCTGGTTATAATTATTTTGTTTTACTTAATCCAGTTTAAACCTGGCTTACATCAATTTGAGTTGAAATGATCCACTATAAGTTTAAATCAAAATACAAGTGTACCACAAGGTTTTACATCAGTTTAGCCAGATTTTAAACAAATTTAAAGTTACATGGGTACAAACAAATATATCTGAGCCTTTGTTGGTGTGGTGTTTTTCATACCCTTGTCCTAGACTGTTGTACAGTGTTGCTATGTATTATTTAAAAGATGCCTCACATCAGCTGAGGGATGCCTATATATAAATGGTGGGCCAAGTATATTCTGTCTACAGGAGGCCAAAGAAATAAATTTCTTCCTGCCCACTAGCACAATGGGTGTTATAACCCTCAGGAGTAATTTTCACTCAACATTCAAGGAGATTTCCAATCCACTGTTGATTCCAGGGTTTAGCAACTATGATTTTAGTCGCTTCTTCACATCCCTGATACTTTTCCGTTAAAACTAAAGAATAATTCTGGCCTTTTAAATCTCTAATAGTCCAGCTACTACACTTATAAATGTATGCTTATTACTCCCAGGTACTCAGAAGCCACAAGGTCGTGTAGTCCTACTATTTATAGTCCTTCCTCACACCCCCAATTAGCCTTCACATGATAAACAAATCAAGTGGCCAGGATCATCTTGTCAGGCCAGACACTGTTCCAAATCTCCATTTTAAGCATTTCCTGACAAGATCAACACTCACAAAAGTCTAATAAATTTTGTATTATCCGATTCATCCACTTATATAGTCTCAAGCAAGTGACTCAAATGATCTTTAGTCCTCCTCCTTCCCTCTTTCTCTAAAGTCTTCTTTCTTCTGTTGTCTTTACATTCTATTTGCATAACTTTGACCTGATTTGCAAAGACTTATATGCATATTTAACTTTCTGCATGTTGTTAGTTCTATTCACTTAACAGTTATCATTCATATGTGCAAAATTAAGTATTTATTTCAGCCTTGCCATATTTGGGAATTTTAAATGATACATTCCTCAGGGGAGAGAAAATATCTTTTAAAATTCTTTGCCAAATATAAATTCATACATGTGTTGTTGGCTTGACACGTGCCAGATCAACACTCAGGAACCCAATATTGCGCTGTTAGATAGGAGGGCGCGATACAAAATTATATACACACAAACTACACAAGCTACATAAACACCACTATGAGTTTACACACACGTATACATATACAAACACACATTTTCATGGCTGTGTGTTAACACTAGGGGGCATTTGGGGTAACTTGGTGCTTGGGGTTACTCAGGGTCAATGTGCCCCGGGGCTACTCGAGGTCACTTGGGGTTGGGGTTACTTAGGGTTAATGTACCCTGGGGTTATTTGGGGTCCTGTGGTGCCAGGGGGAAGCAAGGGAAAAAGCCCAGTGGCAAGGATGAGACAGGTTGGAAACAGAGAGGCAGAAAGCTGGGAGATTGGGGCTGAAAGGAGGGGCAGGGGAGATGGGGGCTGGAAACTGAGAAGCAGAAAGCTGGGAGATCAGGAGGCAGATAAGAAGTGGCAAGGAGGACACAGCCAAGAAACAGAGAGGCAGAAAGCTGGGAGATTGGAAGCAGATAAGTGGTGGCAAGGAAGAGACAGCCAGGAAACAGGAGGGGCAGAAAGCTGGGAAATCAGGAGGAAGATAAGTGGTGGCAAGGAGGAGACAGCCAGGAAACAGGAGGGGCAGAAAGCTGGGAGATCAGGAGGCAGATAAGTGGTAGCAAGGAGGAGACAGCCAGGAAACAGGAGGGGCAGAAAGCTGGGAGATCAGGAGGCAGATAAGTGGTAGCAAGGAGGAGACAGCCAGGAAACAGGAGGGACAGAAAGCTGGGAAATGGGGGCTGGAAACTGAGAGGCAGAAAGCTGGGAGATAGGGGCAGGTAAGTGGTGGAAAGGAGGAGACAGCCAGGAAATAGAGAGACAGAAAACTGGGAGATTGGGGCTGAAGGAGGAGCAGAAAGCTGGGAGATCAGGGCTGGTAATGAGGCAGAAAGAACAAAGGGAGAGCCGGTAAATCAAGGAGGAAGGTCGGGAGGTCAATAAGACAAAAACCCAACTCAGGGTTTCAAAATAACAGGTTTATTAAACAGACAACACACTACACAGCCCCATGAAGTTAATGGTTCCTTTACACACACATACACATGCAAGCACTCACATACACACCCACACAATGGTAGCAGGAGATAAAAAGTCTTGGTGGAGGGACTGAAGTCAAGGTGTGTAGAGGCAGAGTCAGAGTCCAGGTCCTTTGCTTGGGGAAGGAAGGTGGGTGATAGCTACCTATCCTGGGCTGTGAGTTGATCCTTGATGGCCATTTGGGGGCTTCCCCAGCAAGGTGTTGTCCAGAGGGGGTTGCCAGCAGGGTCTCTGGGTAGATAGGTGGCATGGCGTAGTGCTGGTCCAGACGGAGAGGGCATTCTAGGGAGGTCACACTCTACCACACCTTTTATAGGGGTGGGCTACCTGTGTCTCCTATGGGAGGGACACGTCCAGGCAAGGACAGTCCTGCTCAGATGCCTACATGCAGACCCAGGTGTCCTCATTGTCTGGTAGGACACAATGGTGGGGTTGCTGGTTTCTGTAGGGTCTTTGTCTTTCAAATGCTGGGTTTCTGTTCTGTTCCTGGGTGAGGTCCCTGGTTCCTGGGTGAGTCGATGCAAGGCAATGGTTTGGTCATTGAGTTGATGGTCCATTCGTTGAGTTGATTCAGCAGAGGCCTGCTACCATTGTACCTCAAACACCCTCATTCATTCCCATTCATTCAGGAACCAATTTACACGAGACTGGTTAGACATGAGTCATAGTTACAACATAGGTTACACCCGGGCAGAGGACACAAGATGGAGGCTTGACATACAAAATGGAAACTTGACATTACTTTACAGATCTTTATAGGCCTAAATCATATAAATTCAATATAAAACAGTAAAAATCAATATAAACGTAATAGAACACTATTTACAATATAAAAAGGGCTTGTTACTATAAGGGAGTATAAGAATTTAGCTTACCTAGTACTACTTGAAATGACTTATAAGGGATAGAGAGGGCAGAGAGAAAGTCAGAAATGGTTGGGGAAGGGGAGGGAATGCATTTTTAAGTTTAAAAAAAAAAAAGAAAAACCTGGGAGTTTTGCTACAGTGTTATTGCATATAATTTTATCAATAAGTTACTAATTTGCTGTTATTAATCCTTCTCTCTGCCCTCTAGAGTCCCAAGGAAAAATCCTTTCTTATTTTACCATTTTTCACCTTCCTCAAGGTGCTAAATCCACAGTTAAAAGTTCAGCAGTTCGAAGTTGTTGGAAAGCTGCCCTAAAGATAAACTGTTAGAGGATGGTTTCAGGTTGGATGTAAGGAAGAACTTCTTTATTCTGGGTGACCATAATCTGGAATAGACTTCCCAAAGAGGTGGTGCAGTCCCCAACCTTGGAATTCTTCAAGAGGAGACTGGACAGACACCTTGCTGGGATCATTTGATCTCAGCGGTATTCCTGCCCAGAGCAGGGGGGTCAGACTCAATGATCTTTTGAGGTCCCTTCCAGCCCATAATTTCTATGATTTCTATAATTAAGATTAAGGCAAAGTGGCAAAGAGTTAGTGCAGTGATTCTCAACCAACTAGCGCAAAATCATTTTAAGAGTGATGAGCAATATAAACACTATTAGGTGTGCAAACATCTGCCAATGATTCACAAGATAAACCCAAAGATTTCATATAGGAGTATATAGTATCAAAACATTTTGACCTTTATGGTCTTTTTGAGTTCTTTGCCACAGAAGAATTGTCCTATTGTTTTTCCAATCAAAAAAGGAGTGAAAGCTAACAGCTAGCATTTTCCAAGGGGTGCCTTGAGTCTAAAAAGATTGAGAATCAACTTGTGTACTAAGGTGTACACCACAAGCAGGAGACAACATACTGAAGCAGGAGAGCAAGGCACTCTGCCTGAAACCTAGCTGGCAAAGAGGTGCCTACAGAATCACTTCAAATAGCTCAATACAGAGAAGTCTTTAGCATTACAAATCTACCATCATAGCTTCTATCTGTCCAAACACGTACATTTCATATAGCTCCCACCTTCTTTCATTAGTAGTAGCCAGGGATCTGGGTTTTCTGTTCATGATGGAAAAATGCAGTAAAACCTGGATTTTCGCATTTTAATGAAAAAAACCTGAATTTTCTAATTTTAAGGAGAAAAACCCAGATTTTCTCCATTAAATTCATGGATTCATAGACATTAGGGCTGGAAGGGACTTCGGAAGATCATCGAGTCCAGCCCCCCGCCCGAAGGCAGGAAGTCAGCTGGGGTCATAGGATCCCAGCAAGATAAGAATCCAATTTTTTCTTGAAGGTGTTCAATGTAGGTGCTTGAACCACCTCTGATGGCAGGCTGTTCCAGACCTTGGGAGCTCAGACAGTAAAGAAATTCTTCCTTATGTCCAGCCTGAAACAGTCTTGCAGTAGTTTAAAACCGTTCAAACTTGTCATCCCTTGGGGCGCTCTGGTAAACAAACGTTCCCCCAGATACTGGTGGTCACCCCTGATAAACTTATAGGTAGCCATCATATCACCCCTGAGCCTGCACTTTTTCAGGCTAAAGACCCCCATAGCTCTCAGCCTGTCATTGTAAGGTCTGTTTTCCTGACCTCTGATCATGCACGTGGCTCTTCTCTGGACTCTCTCAAGCCTCTCCACATCCTTTTTGAAATGCCGGGCCCAAAACTGGATGCAGTACTCCAGATGTGGCCTCACCAAGGCTAAGTACAAGGGGAGAGTGATGTCCCAGGATTTGCTTGAGAAGCATCTATGGATGCAAGCCAGTGTTTTGGTCACTTTACCAGCTGCAGCATCGCTTTGCAGGCTCATGTTCATCTTGTGGACAATGATGACCCCCAAGTCTCTTTCTTACATAGTGCTAGCCAGTGTAGCGCTGCCGAGCCTATAAGGATGCTGCAGGTTTTTCCTCCCAAGGTGGAGAACCTTGCATTTATCGGCGTTGAACACCATCAGGTTCTCATCCGCTCATTTGCTGAGCCTGTCCAGGTCAGCCTGGATTGCCCTCCTGTTTTCAGGTGTGGATGCTTTGCCCCAAAGTTTGGTGTCATCGGCAAACCTGGCCAGTCTGCTTCTGACTCCAATGTCCACATCATTAATGAAGATGTTGAACAATATGGGTCCAAGGACAGAGCCTTGGGGGACCCCACTGGTCACAGGGCACCATGACGATTGGCTTCCATCAATTACCACCCTCTGGGTCCGACCACGGAGCCAATTCGCCAGCCAGTGTATCGTGGTGGATCCGAGGCCGCAGTTGGCCAGTTTCCGCAAGAGGGGATCATGGGATAACAGA
>NW_005842241.1:1370689-1375022 GCF_000455745.1 Alligator sinensis | reverse complement strand
GATCCACTTTCCTCCCTTTCTTGAAGATAGGCACCACATTGGCCTTCTTCCAGTCTTTGGGCACTTCACCAGAGCCCCAGGAGTTCTCAAAGATGCATGCCAGAGGCTGGGCTATGATGCTCACCAGCTCCTTCAGTACCCTGGGGTGTAGATTGTCAGGGCCAGCTGACTTAAAGGTATCCAGCCTCTTAAGGTGTTCCTTCACGAGGTCGGCATTGATGGAGGCCAGGGAATCTCCCTCACCCAGACCTCCCTGTCCCATAGTGGGCATGGGCGTCCCATGGAACTGATGAAAGACTGACGCAAAGTACCCATTTAATAGGTTCGCTTTTTCCTGGGCATCAGTTGTCAGTTGTCCCATCCGGTTTAGCAACAGTCCAATGTTGCCCTTGCTTTTCCTCCGGCTCCCCACATATCTGAAAAAGGACTTTTTATTGTCCTTGATACTCGAAGCTAGTTGGAGTTCAGTTGCAGCCTTGGCTTTCCTGGTTTGCTCCCTGCAGGACTGGACTAGTGCAGAATATTCCGCCTTGAAGGTGAATGTCATCCTCCATCCTTTGTAGGCCTTTTTTTTAGCCTCAGGAGGTCTGCTAGATCCCTGGAGAGCCAGGGCGGCTGCTGTGCCCTCTTGCTGCCTTTCCTCCGAGATAGAATAGAATTAGCTTGTGCATTGAGGATAGCTCCCCTGAGGACCAACCACTTTTCCTGAACTCCCCTCCCCCTGGGGTCATGGTCCCTTAGGGCCGCACTGACAAGCCTCCTGAGCTTGTCAAAGTCGGCTTTCCTGAAGTCAAGAACTTCAGTGCTGCTGACTGACTTGCCAGCTTTATGGTGGATGGTGAAGGTGATTAGCTCATGGTCGCTGTCACCCAGCTTCCCATCGATCACTAGGTTACCGATTAGGTCATCCCCGGTAGCCAGTACCAGATTGAGCAGCACTTTACCTCTCGTTGGCCCGTAGACTTCTTGAGTCAGGTAGAGGTCATCCACGCATGATAGGAAGCTTTGTGACCGCTCGGATTTTGCTGAGTGATCCTTCCATGAGATGTCTGGGTAGTTGAAGTCACCCATGACAACCATGGTCCTGGAGCATGCAGCCTCGGCCAGTTCCCAGGTGAACTCCTGGTCAAGCTCTTGACTTTGGGTGGGAGGTCTGTAGTAGACTCCCACCATTGTGTCCCCTGTGTCATGTCCCCCACGGATTTTAAACCAGAGGGTCTCTAGTCATCCACCCTGGTCACTAACATCAGCTTGCAGGGACGTGTAGCTTTCCTTAACATAGAAAGCTACACTCCCGCCCCTTTTATCTACTCGATCTCTCCTGTGCAGGGTATAGACGTCTATACCAATGGTCCTACCAGGTCTCCGTTATCCCTATGACGTCGTAATTATTTGTGTTAAGCAGGAGAACAAGTTCCTCCTGCTTATTCCCCAAGCTCCTGGCGTTTGTGTACAGGCAGGCAAGTGTCCCTTGCCCACAGATTGTACCAGGGCTGGGGCAGGGGTGGGCTCCCTTAAGTGCCTTGGCCTGCTGGCTTTGTAAGGGTTGCTCAGCGGGCCAGCAGTGGTGGTAGTCCCCCTGCGGGCTTAGTTTAAAGTCCGGTAGAGCAGGTCAGCCAGTCTGGCTGAGAAGAGCCTCCTCCCCAGGGGAGAGAGGTGGAGGCCATCTCTTCCCAGCAGCTTGCTGCCTCTCTTGCCAAAGAGCAGGCTGTGGTTATGGAAGCCAAAGCGTTCCCGATGACACCAGTGCTGCAGTCTTTGGTTCACTACCTGGATCCTCCTCTCTCTCCTCAGCCCATACCCCTAGACTGGGAGGATCAAAGAGAACACCACCTGTGCCCCCAGACCCTTTAGCCCCACTCCCAAATCCCTGTAGTGCCTCATGACCCGAAGGAAACCATGGGAAACAGTGGGTTTCCCCTTGCAGGCTGGCAGAGTTCCAGCCTGCAAGGGGCTGGGGGGAGTGGGAGGAGGGTGATCAGCAGGGGGCTCCATGTGCATGTGCCCATGTACACATGCACATGGCCTCCAGGCAGACTGAAAAGCAGCTCCCTGCTGGTAAGTTGTGGGGTGGGGACTGAGGCCCCTATAGTAAGGGAAGGAGGGAGTTGGGCAGGGCTGGGGCTGGGGCTGCTGCCCAGCCCAGGTGGTGTGTGGGGCTTGGGGCCACAATGTGCAGCTGGAAGGTTTGGGCAGGGAGTGGGATGGGGCCACAGGTGGCTCTTGCGGGAGATGGGGGGCGCTGGCTTCCTGCAGCTGCGCACTCTCCTGGGGGGGGATGGGGGCATATGCCCCCCACTCCCTGATTGGTGCATAGGGCAGGGACAGGGGCAGGGGCGGGCTGCTTGCTATGGGCTCAGACTTCCCACCCTGCTGCCCTCCCCGCAAGGCCTCCACTGGAGTGGAGCCCATGCAGGTGGCAGATGTGGGCTGCCTGCTGCAGGCTCGGGCTCCCTGCCTTGCTGCCCTCCCCTCAGGGCCTCCACAGCCCAGCAGATGGGCCCCAGTCTAGCAGGGCGAGGAAGATCAATGTTGCCACCGTGAGCCCCGCGCCACCATGGCAAGGGCTAGCTGCAGCGGGGGGCACAACTCTGCACTGCCACCCCCATTGTTGCTGGGTGGGCAGGGGGCACCTCGCCATGGTGGTGTGGGGCTTGTGGCTGTGGCATCAGTCTTCCCTGCCCCACTCTGCCCTGCTGCTCTGGGACCCACCTGCTGCACCCCGGAGGCAAAGCCTAAGCCTGCAGTGGGCAGCTTGCATCTGCCCCCGCCATGGGCTTCGCTCCAGCCATGCCACCCATGTGGGAGGGGGGGCCAGGTTCCACTGCAGCAGCCATCGCCTTCCATAGACAGCAGCCAGGGCTTGGGCGCTGCTATGGGGGCAGGGGGCTGCAGACCTGGATCTCTGGCCTCATAGTGCTGGCACCTGGACAGGACTGGGGGGCAGGTGGCTGTGCATGGGGGGTGAGGTGTACCCACAGGTCCAGAGGCTGTGGGTTGGAAGTGAGGGGCACTGGCATATCAGAGCTTCTCAGTGCCAAAAAGCAGCAGCGGGGGATAGCTGAACCTGCATTCTTGGTAAGCAAAGGTGGGAGGGGGAGCTCTGATTTTTATGATAAAAAGCCCAAAATCAAATGCCAACATTTATAGGTATTTAGAATATATTTTATTATAGTTATTGAGGCACTGGTGGGTTTCCAAATTGCTGAAAAATTTTAAATATGTCAATAAAATATGGTGTTCAGCTGATACCTGTATACACAGCAGTGTTTCCTTTTAATCATGGAAAAATGAGGATTTGGGGGCTTTTTAATCAGAGAATTTGCATTTTTATCAGAAAATTTGTGATTTTAAAACAGAAAACCAGGATCCCCAGCAATAGCTTGCTTATTGTTTGCTTGCTTATTATTGTTTATCTGACTTGATAGTAACTTGGAGAAATTTCTCCCGGTTTCAGAGGCCCTTTGTCTATAGTTTCATGCTTGGATCAGGGTAAAGTGATACTACATGAGTGAGAACAAGCCAGGATGCATCAGAACTCTATACAGCTGTAATGAGCTGACAGTGTTCATAGTGTATGTGTCCCCAGAAGGTCATAGATCTTGGTTCAACAGCAGAAAAATAGATTCAGCAGAGATGTCTGCTGATGAGGAGTAGTCAAATTTCTCCATGTAGATTCTTGTTATGTTGTTCACAAGAAAAAGATAACATGCTTTGTCATTACTATATTTTTGAATACACATCACAATTGGGCTTTGTAGTTGTAAGCCTGTTAAAACAGTATACATTAATAATAAACAGTATGCTGATTTATGCATAGTATATTCCCTCCGTTTCAATTCAGCTGGCTATCATTTATACTAATCTAATACAAAAATTCCTCCTGTTATCAACAAACCTATACTCTTGATCCACCGTTAGCTGCCCTAATTACTGTTTTTTTTTCAATCAGTTTAAGCTTTGGTTGGTGTTTTATCTTCCTGCCATCTTTTTCCCAATTTAATAATTTTTAAACAAGCTTTGGAAGTGTTTTTAAAGGATCAGTGTTTACTTGTAATTTAACTGTGTACCAAAAAAAGACTCTCCAGAAACCAAAGGAACAATTTAAGGGTTTGACAAGTTTATAGTCCCTTTAAAGATTTGCATCTCCTGTAAAATATCAGTCAGTTACTAGGTAACTATGCCCCAGATTCTGCAACCTTACCTGCAACAATAATTTTCATTTACATGTACAATCCCATTGAAATTGCTAGGGGGAGAAAAAAACACTTAGATAAGGCAGTGTTGCAGAGCACTTGGGTGCCCGACTCCTTTAAAGAGTGGAAACTGCTAG
>NW_005842241.1:1364248-1370671 GCF_000455745.1 Alligator sinensis | reverse complement strand
CCTGGCAGTGAGGGGGGACCCCCCAGCTGCTGGTTACCAGGGCAACCAGAGTAAGCTAGTGGCCCACACCTGCCAGTGGTCAGCTTACTGGAAGGGGCAGGGCCTGGCTCACATATAAACCCCAGGGCTGAAGCTAGCAACTAAGGGGGAAGGAGTTTTCCTAGAATAACTAGAGGGAGAGAGGTCTGATTGTAGGGATGTTCTCTGATACTGGTGAGGGATGGAGCACCCCTGGTGTGGCTTGAGTTTATGTTATAGCCCAGGGACTTGTGTTTTGTTTGCTGTTTAAAGCTGGTGGTTTGGGTGAGGCTATTAGGGGAAGGAGGAGGCCTTGTAGGGAACCCATGGCAGTGTGGGGACCCCAGTGCCACAGAGGGTGCAGCATTTGGGGGTGCACTGACCCCAATGCCAGAGAGGGCACAACACTTTGCAGGTCTGTGGACAGCCTGAGTGCCAGGGAGGTGTAGTGTGAGACAGGGCTGTGAAGAGCCCAGGGAGGACCAGGGGACCAAATTGTAACAAGGCCCAGACTGAACAGTGTCAGTTCCATCTGTGAGGCTTGAGGCATGGTAAAGGGGTGGTTGGAGACATGCATAGCCCATAAGGTGAGGGTGCCCTGAAACAACCATTATGACATCCATCCTGGAGCAGGACCCACTAGGCATCTGGGGACCCATGGGGTCCTGGGAATTAATCTTGACTGTGTCCAAGAGGACTTGGAGGCAGCCTCCCTATCAATCATTTGATTAAAGATGTGGTGGGTGAGAATTGAGAGTGCAAACTGGGCCAACTTGTAAAGGGGCCTGGGGAAGATCATGGCCATCCTACAGGACTCCAGCCCCATGACAGGCTGCAAGAATGGTTTCTTTTTTAGGACCAAATCACAGGTTGTCATCATGTATAGCAGTATGACTTGGGGAAAACTGTGTCCCCAAAACCATTGTTTCTCCTTTTGCTCATCAGGTAGAGGTGGGAGAAGCAAAGGTGGAGCTCTGGCTCTACTCCCCCAATGCACTCAGAAAAATAGCAATGCTACTAATCGTCATCCTTGACTAGGAACTATTCCAAGCTCAGTTTACTTCTCTAGAGTAGCAGAAATATCCAGAGAAGCCTGTGATTCCCTGAGTCATAGTCTCCTTGCCTGGATATTTTTGGCAACACAATAACAATGTTGCTTTGCACTGTGCAGATGAAAAACTTTGGAGTTTACAACAGTGTATTTAATTTTGCCACATGTATCTGACTCCTAAGCACTGACAAGAAAAAGAACCTAAGGCACTTGGTACTCCTGTTCAGAAAGAAATGACAGAAATAGAATAACACTTATAAGCAGAAAAATGCAGCACTGCTATTTCAGTGCAAATTAGAAAATCGTAATGAAGGAACCAAAAATCTTGACTGCAAGTACTAAGTAAAATGGAAGAAGCCCAACATCTTTCTAAAACATAAATGTAACTTTTTCATAATCAATATTAGTCATGCAGCAGCTTTTTGCTCCTATACTTTAATCAACCATGCTTTAAAAATCTCTTAATCAAAATGATTATATGAAGGATTCAAACCCTGGTGTTCTGATGATGAAGATTTCCTATCACCAACTCTAGAATTGCAATTTCTCAGAGCGATTTACATAATTTGGTAACACACTTTATTTTTTCCAAAGTTTTGTGTAGCATGTATTCATGGTATGATTAAAAATCAGATGAAGAAAAGCAGCCTATGGTTTTACTCCACCAAAAAAAAATGAGGCTCAGCTAATTGGGAATACAGAAAAGGTGACAACTTGCTTTCTTAAGGATTTCCTAAAAGGCCTGAATCAGAAACACTAGCCCTTATCCATTAATTTGTTAAGTAAATCAGCTGTAAGCCCTGGAGTTGCAGTGGTATAAAATCAGTGTCAAGGAAGGGAAGAGTAGGCTCAAAAAGGCTTAGGCCTTCTTCAGCATATATATATATATATATATAAAATGAAGGAAACAAATACACAGGTCTGGGAAATCACAGGTCAATCACACAAATACCAATAATTAATAGAAAAAATAAGTGACATGATTAAACTAATCAGTTTGTGGATTTCAAGCTTGTAAAGATTAAACATAAATGGAACAATATAAAGGAAATTAAAGGAAATTCTGACTTCCAGTTAGCAGTTCTGTTGAAGCATTTTAACTTCTTGTAATTGTAACCTAATAGTTTCCTGGCAGCATATAACACGGAAACATGTTCAGTTTCCAGAAGGGCAACATTGGTAAGCCAAACCTTTTATTTTGCAGCTAAAATGAACCTGAAGTCTAAATTTACTCCATGTGTTAAGTCTATTGCACTTGGTTTAAAATTAATGGGACTGCAGTGAACCCAAGGTGAATATAGGATTGATGACAATGAGTTTCAGAAAGAACAAATTGATCTAATTGTAACAAAAAGGGATAATTATATAAGCTTGACATAGCTAGGGCCAATTCTAACATTTTTGACAAGCCTGTGAAAAACTAATGTCACTTTTGCTTCCAAAAACATTAGCTAACTATTATCTACAAGCTCACATCCACTTGCATTAATGGAAAGGAACAAACTTGTTTAAATAAAAAGGGTAATCAGGTATCCTGGAAAACTGAGAGTGTCCTTTTTTCAGGACCTGCCCTGGTTGTACACAAAACAGAATTTTGTTCTGGTACTCTTAAACCTTGTCTGAAAGCCAACTGAAAAAGCTGCCAGCTGATCTAGTACAACTAGCAGAAGGGTGTGGGGGAGGGAGGGAGAAGTTATTTTGTGCTTCAAGGACCACTTTCTGTTCTATCAAGCAGTAATATTACCACTGAACCATCCATGAGTTCCTCCACTTCAGCCATCCCTCGCAGATAGGCCTCATCACTATTGAGCTTTTTCTTATATATCCCACCATTTCAGCTTCAGGTGTGGCAGCAATAGTGGGAGCTCTAACATAGTCAAATAATTTACACCTGCTCTGAAAAACCATAGATGCATGGGTGGCTTAGAGCTTTCCATTGCTGAACTAAAACCAGTTCCATGTAGCATCAGAAGCCCTGATTCTGGCTTCTGTTATGGACCTGTTAGTCAATTATGATGGTGCCAAGAAACAACAAAACCAGCTGAGCTTGGGAATCCACTGGCATGAAATTATCTGCAGGGTGGCATGGGTTTGGAAGAATGGTTCTTTGGTACTGCCTCTCAGTCCCAAGTCTTGAGGCATAGTTGGAGAGCCCAGGTATGTTGGCCATTTCTAGTTGCAGCAACAGCGTTGTAAGGGTATGTTAAAGTAGCAGACATCAAGTTGTTCTAGTGTAAAATGGGGCTTAGAGGTGTTCCTGGCCAGCTTCAAAATTTGATGGAGTCACAAAGGTATAGTCCTCTTGGCACCCTTCTTGAGATTCATTACATTGCTGTAAGTAGTGCATAACCCATATAATGAACTATATGCAACAAATTAATTTGAAATATAAAACTTTAAAACAAGTATATGTCTAAAAGCTAGGAAAGAAGAACCTCTCCTTTCCTACATATTCAACATAACCTCCCCCCAAAAAAGAAATGAAGCATAAAGAAATAATCATTTAGGCTATGGACAGAAATTGCACATAAACCAGTATAAGTAATCGGAAACCAGTTAAAATCTGTAACACAACAGAAGTTCAGTGAACATAAACTGCTTTCAAAATGGCCAAAACCAGTTTAAGATAAATCTGAATGGCTATAGTATCCGACTTAACTGATTTGGGTTAAATTGATTTATTGAACTTCTGTCCAGATCCCCTCCAGATTCAAATTAAACTCACAGTCCCCCAGCATCCCAGGATGCTTTGCACTTCCTCCTGCAAACCACCCCTCACAGGGTGTGGGGCAGGGGTGGACAAAATGTGGCCCGCAGGTTGGATGCGGCCCACCAGGCCATTCTCTCCAACCTGTGGGGCCTCTAAAAATGTAGAAAATTAATATTTATCTGCCCCTGGCTGCCTGTCATACGGCCCTCAATGGCTTGCCAAAACTCAGTAAATGGCCCTCTGCCCAAAATAATTTCCCACCTCTGGTGTGGGGGCTATCCCTGGTCCAAGTTGTTTGCTCCAGCCAACCGGGGAACGCCCCCCCACAGCTTCTAGCCTGGGCCACTGTAGGCATGTGGCTGTATTTCTAGAATCAAACGTGAATGTCTGTTCCATTCCTTATTGGTTCAATCTACACAGCTGAACCTAACCTGCAAAGATTGTATTAGTTCAGCCTCAGGCTATTTTACTGTCTGTACTTAGCCCTAAAGTAAATCTGTTTTCAAATGAGAATCTGATACTGAGGGCCAAATCTTAAGTGTGGCCTTTCCGGTGCCTCCATTTTAGGCTTCAGCATACCTAAAATAGGCAGTTTGCCTTAGAAATGTGATTCAAATTGAGAGATTTAAATGCCTAAGATCCCTAAACGTGATCCAGAGCACCTAGATACTAAGCAGGGATGGCCCTACAGTTGGCTAATTAGTAAGTACAGGGAGATTGAGGTGGGGGGAGAGGGCATATAGCCAAACTCCCAATCTTCCTTAACTGATAGCTCTGTGTTGGGTGACTCTGTAAACTCAGGATCCAGAACACCCAGATCATTTGTGTCTAATTCACTAGTGAGGATGGTGCTCTTTTACATAATTGTCTAGTGCAGTGGTTTTCAACCTGTGGTCCACAGACCCCTGGGGTCTCCTGACTATGTCTAAGAAAGGGTCCATAAAAAATAACTATGATCAATCAAAAGTATGCGAATACAGGCAGTCCTCGGACTTACGACACAATTGGTTCCTGAAAACCACGTTTTAAGTCAAAACGTTGCAACTCAGAACCAATTTTCTCCTAAGAAACAATGTTATAAATGGGGGATTGGTTCCTGAACCAAGGCCTGATACCCTATTTTCACCAAAAATACTCCAGAATTTTGTACTCGATCAATTATAGATGAGCAATATAGCTACATTAATGCATTTATATTGTAATTAGCAATTATATTGATTTGAAAGGACTTCTTTGAGGTGACTTTGCTGGACTTTTTGAAGGGCTCTTGGTTGGACTTTTTGAAGGGCTCTTGGCTGGGTATGCGTACCCCTAGGGATACTTAAAAAGTGCAGTGCGGCCCAACCCCCCTGCCAGGAACAGCCCAGCACTGCCCCAACCCCAGCCTGCAGTGGCAACCCGCCCTGCCCCATGTGCAGATTTGGGGGTACATGCCCCCCATAACTCCTGGGGGTGTGCATAACGGTGGCAGCTGCCTGCTCCCCCTGCATGCAGCTCAGTCCTGCACCCCACCCTGGCTGTTCAGCACCTGCCTCTGTCCCAGCCCCAGCCCTACTCCCTTCCACACCATGGGGGCTTACAGGAGGGGCTGCATCCACTCCAGAATTCACTGTAGCCCCCCTCCCCCCCCAATCTCCCCTCCCAGCAGCAGCCTGCCCTGCCCTTTGCACAGATCCAGGAACACCTTCCCCCCATGCTGTCCTGGGGTGTGTGCAGCAGTGGGAGCCATGCCCCTCTCCCTGCACCCCCCAGATGAGCCACTTGCACTTCATTCCACATCCTGCCCCAGCTGTGCATTGTCTGCCCCTGCCCCAGCCCCACTCCCTCCCTCACCACGGAAGCCTTGATCTGCCCCCTCCCCTTACAAATGAGAAAAAAATATAGAGGGGTACATGAACTGAAATTTTGAGTTGGTAGGGGTACACTTGTTTAAAAAAGGTTGAAAACCCCTAGTCTAGTGGTTAGCATATTTACCCAGGAAGTAGTAGGCCTGGGTTCTAGGTCCTCCTGGATTTGAGAGAGGCAAATCTTCCTAGTGGGTGCTCTACATGTGCAATTAAGGTGCCTGAATAAACTCTGGAGCTTATTGTTCCTGGGTGTGCCATTTGAACATGCTCCCAGGATCAAAAAACTCCAGAGCATGTTACTCTGGAGTTTATTTATGCGTAGCATATGAAACCTGATTGGAGCAGCCTGAGCTGGCAGGGGACCTTGGGGTCCCCTGGCCACACATGTAGACACCGAGATGTTTACTGAACAGTTAATTAGTCATCTGTAGAGTAAACATCTCATGTAGATGTGCCCAGTATCTCCTACTTGTGAGGGAGCAATGATTCATCAATTAACTTCCATAATTTTTTTTAGCAAAGGCAGTTTATAATTTCCCAAAGAGAACAATGGCTATGAGATATAATACTTTTAATTTTTACACCAAATAAAGGAATTTGAGGTTGTCACAAAACTCATATCCATTCCTGCAGAAAATGGGGATTATCACACTTGGTATGTAGAACTCCATGTTATTTTTTGGTAGTGTTGACTACAAATGTCCAACTCAGGATCTTTAAAATTCTGGTTTATTAGGCAGATTGAAACACTGCAATGAAGTTAAATCATAAACCTTGGGGCTGGTCCCCCCCCCCAC
>NW_005842241.1:1334201-1364053 GCF_000455745.1 Alligator sinensis | reverse complement strand
GTGCAGGTTTGGGAGTCCGTTGATGAATTTTGAATAGGGCTGTGGGAGTGGTCGATCTGGAGATATTCAGCTCAAAAGTTGGTCCCCGGCTTTGATTAACTCAGACCAGGGCTTCTAGCCCTTGAACAGTGATGTTTAGAGAATTCCTGGTTGCTACATTGTCTTCTATTGATTTCTTCTGTTGGTTGATCTGTGGTTTTCCTAGGTGTTAATTGCTGCCTGCTACTGTGTTACGCATTCAATCACAGATTCACTCCCTCTTTCAGGGGCCTGCCTGATACAGGGAAGTTTGATTCCTGCCCTTGTTAACATTGTTACAATGTATAACTTACTTCTGAAACTAAACACATTTAGTTGAAAGGTGAGGAGTATAAAATATAAGCTACAAAAGTAATGCCATGGCATACAAATAGATAAAAATACCAAAATACAAGGGGAGATGCAAAATACACACATACAAACTTTAAAACACAATTCCTTATCTTATACTGAAAGAAAGAGGAAGGAAGAAAAGGTAGCAGAAGAGAAACATATCCAAAGAGGGGAGAGCAAATTCAGGAAAGAGGAAAAGGGGGCTTTCTGCTACAGTAGGAAGGAATTTTATTTCTAATGAGCCAGCAAACCATAGGGCTACAGTAATGTCCTTAATTAGATATTATTGTTAGCTTATGACTTGAAATTTCTGTTACTTCTTCTGTGTGCTTCTGAGTTATGAATTATTGAGTCCAGAAGCCCTACAGTCATCCATCTACCCTAGAACAGCCATCAAAGATTCCTTCCATACCAGCCTTTCTTGGAACCGTCATGATGTCTCCTTTGGTGATATGCAGGAAATGCAGAGAACTTCTTGAAGGACTATTCATATCTACCCATTACTTACCTCCAGGCAACAGAATTATATGTTCTAAATTATATTTCTTGTTTTGTCCAGGCCACACACCCTGGAGCAAACCCTAATTTAAATGTGCAGTATTAAATCAGACACGGTACACTTTGGGGGGGACAAAAGAAAATGATCAAAGATGAGTCATGGAAAGTTTTGACTGTTTTTCTTAAAATGTATAGATCATTCCTTATATTTTCTCCACCCACTTAGTTGTTCTGCATGAGATTCTCTCTTACACTCCTCAAATGCAGTTCAAGGAAGGCCAGAAGTTCAGAGTGGGTTTTTGGCAAAGCGTTTTTGGGGGAGCTGTTACTCTGTTAAGTTTGCTCTATACAATGAAAATTAATAATGAAATTGCTTACACCGATGACATAGGAATCTATTATCCACACTCATTACCAAGTAAGTGTATTTCTAAGTATGTAGAATGACTTTTCTCAGTCCAGTTTCCAATGGCTGGGTGTATACAACATAAAAATACCTACATTTCTTCTTGGAATTTCCCTTACTGCTGCCAGAAGGGCAAGGATTGTTTGGTCACAGGGACTAAGTAATTTCTTTTCTCACAATAAATGATCTCTCCCTGACAATGGGAAAATATTTTTGCTAATGTAGTGTGTCTATGCTGTGCCTCTTGATAGATAAAGAGAGGATTTCATATGATCTTGTTCTGAGGAGTAATTTACCATGGTACTTTAACAATATATTTCATGTTGTAACTCTGATTTCCATTGTTATGTCCAGAATTAAATGAAGACAAAGAAACTGACGAGCACTATTCTATTTTCCCCACATAGAATTCAAAAAGAAAATGTCCGTGTAAGTTTTGCTTTTTGGAATATAATGTATATTTTTAGACTAAGTCTTCATGTTTTCATCTAGGAAAAAAACCACAACATAATATGAACTACATATGGTGGATAATGTGCATTAATAAAATTTCCTGGAATGTTGATAGCTTTTGCAGCAGTTCAGTTCAGTAACATCGGGCTTAGCTTTATACATGCTAGTTACCTCAGAGTTCATTGGGACTGTACTGTATAGCACTTGGGACCAACTTAACATTCAGGGTTAGTAAAGGGAGCAGACTCTGATCCACAAATAATGTATATCTTGTCTGAAACTGCGCGATGAATGAGCAAAATGTATTTATTATTCTAAATGTAAAAATAACTATAATTTTGTAAAAGGAATTATTTTCCTTAGGGTAATTCACCTTTCATCTGACATATTGGTAGCATATCTGGAAAGGGGAATCAAACTAAGTGAATGTTGATTCAAAATCTGAGGGAAATCCTGTTGTAAGCAAAGCTGTCAAAAGTTGACTAAACTGTATGTTAAGAAGTCTGCTTATATACGCATTTATGTGAACATAAATGCCTGGTGTGCTGTTATTCTATTCCAGATACCTAGGTTGTATCTACTCAGAGGTCCCATTCTTCTGCCATGAGGTCAGCATTGACATTCAGCAAACCTGAGGTAAGGTGTTTTGTGTCCACAAGTTTAGGCCTGGGATGGGAGGGCGGGGGGTACGTACACCCTCAGGAGGTCTTATATGCCTCTACACTAATGCTCATAGTATGGGGAACAAGCAGGAGGAACTTGCCCTCCTGCTAGCTAACACAAACCCAGATATAGTGGGGCTCACTGAAACTTGGTGGGCTCCAACGCATGACTGGGTGGTAAACATCAAGGGCTATAGGCTGTAAAGGCAGGATAGAAAAGGGAGGAAAGGTGGGGGTGTGGCGCTCTACGTCCAAGAGCAAAACGCATCCTTAGCAAACAGCATTAGATCAGAGGAGGGGCAGACTGAAGTGCTCTGGGTCAGAATACAAGAGGGTCAGGGGGAAAGGGACTTAACAGTGGGGGTCTACTACAGGCCACCCAACCAGGGGGAAGAGCTGGACTGGGAATTCTCAGGTCAGCTCACGGAGGCAGTTAAGTCACAGGACGTGGTCATTGTGGGTGATCTAAACTATCCGGACACACAAAAAACTGGAACTCTTGGTTCCAAAATGATACCTTTTATTATACGAACTGGAAAATGGCAAGAAATTGTTTTTTGTATGTCTTTTTGTCTCAGACCAACACGGCTACCAAGTACACCCCTGAAACATGGAAGATGCCGAATTTTAGCCGATTTTGGATTTTAAACTTCATTGCAGAACAACAAGGAGGTTGTTTTTTAGCCTCCCTGCCTGCCATCTGACACCTCCAGGGAAAGAATTCTACCTGATCAACACATCAAAGAGCTACTCAACACAGCTCACAAAGACGCTCATGGACCTAGAGGGACAGATTTCCATCTTCAGCTCCCTCTGTGCAAAAATGAAGTTTATTTCCTACCTATGGGGACTTTTTACCATCTTGTAGCATTTACACTTTTCCCAGAGCCTGACAAAGGGACTTTGATCCTGAAAGCTTGCAGAAAACGACAATTTCGTGCCATTTTCCAGTTGGTCTAATAAAAGGTATCATTTTGGAACCAAGAGTTCCATTTTTTTGTATGTCTTTTTGTCTCAGACTAACACGGCTACCCAAGTACACCCCTAAACTATCCAGACATCTACTGGGAAGAGTAGTCAGCCAGGTCTGACTGCTCACGTAGGTTCCTAGCCGAGTTAGAGGACTTCCATCTAACCCAGGAGGAGCACAGTCCCACCAGGGGAAATGCCTTGTTGGACCTGGTCCTGGCCAATATGACCTGGTGAGGGGACGGTGGGTTCTTGACCACCTTGGTGATAGCGATCATCATCTACTGGAGTTCACCATCCAGCGCAGGGTGTCAAAGGCCTGCAGCAAGGCAGCAGCCCTGGACTTCAGGAGGGCGGATTTCAATGAGATAAGGAGACTAGTCAGAGAGGCACTGAGGTCCTGGAGGGGAGGGGAGTTGGGAATCCAAGAGGAGCAGTCGTTCCTTAAGGAGACGATCCTCCAAGCCCAAAGGGTGACAATCCTAACACAGATCAAAGGGGGCAAGAGTGCTCAAAAGCCCCCATGGCTCACCAAAAGCATCTAGGAATGTCTCAAAGCTAAAAAGGAGGCATATATCCAATAGAATGGAGGGGCCATCACCAAGGAGGATTATACCTCCATTGCTCGAGACTGTAGGAGGGCTGTTAGGAAGGCTAAGGTGGACACAGAACTGGGACTAGTGACCCGGATCAAAGTTAAGAAGTCCTTCTTTTTTTAAATACATAGTGGGTAAAAAGAAGGTACCAGGTAATGTGGGACCTCTGCAGGACACGGTTGGAAATCTGGTGGTCACACCAGACGACAACGATAACCTCTTTGCCTCCATTTTTCTGAGCAGGGACCAGGAGACTCCGCACCCCCGCCCCCCCCCAATCAGGATCCCGGATGGACCCAGGGGAGGCACAGCCAGGCCCAGGGTCAGTGAGGACCTAGTCAGGGAACTTTTAGTGGGACTGAATGTGTTCAGATCAGCAGGTCCTGAGGATCTCCATCCCAGAGTCCTGAGGGAATTGGCAGAGGTCATTGCGGGACCCCTGGCACAGCTTTACGAGCACTCGTGGTGCTCTGGTGAGGTGCCAGAGGACTGGAAAAGGACCAATGTGGTCCCCATTTTCAAAAAAGGGAGGAAGGAGGACCCAGGAAACTATAGGCCCATTAGTCTTACCTTGGTCCTGGGGAAGCTCTTTGAGAAAATTATCCAGGAGCACATCTGCGAGGGACCAGCAAGGGAGATTATGCTTGGGGGCAATCACCATGGGTTCACTAGAGGCAGGTCCTGTCACACCAGCCTGTTTGCCTTCTATGACCAGGTCACAAAATCCTTGGATGCAGGTGACGCAGTGGACGTAGTCTTTCTGGACTTTAGGAAGGCCTTTGACACTGTCTTTCACCCTATTCTCATTAAAAAATTAGGCAACTGTGGTGTCGACGCCTATACAGTCAAATGGGTCGCAAATTGGCTGGAGGGCTGCACCCAGAGAGTGGTGGTGGATGGGTCATTTTCGACCTGGAGGGATGTGGACAGTGGGGTTCCCCAGGGGCTCGGTCCTCGGGCCCCCACTGTTCAATATCTTCATCAGCGACTTGGACGAGAGGGTGAAAAGCACCTTGTTCAAGTTTGCAGATGACACTAATATGTGGGGAGAAGTGAGCACGCTAGAAGAGAGGGACAGGCTACAACTAGATCTGGACAGGTTACAGAGGTGAGTGGATGAGAATAGGATGGGTTTCAATACTGACAAGGGCAAGGTATTGCACCTGGGGAGGAAAAACTGGCAGCATACCTACAGGCTGGGGAGCTCCCTTGTCGTCAGCACAGAGGCAGAGAAGGATCTTGGCGTCACTATTGATTCCAAGATGAACACGGGCTGCAAATGTGGGGACGCGGTCAGGAAGGCTAACCACTCCTTGTTGTGCATCTATAAATGCATCATGAGCAGGTCCGAGGAGGTGATCCTCCCCCTCTATGCGACATTGGTCAGGCCGCAGTTGGAGTACTGCGTCCAGTTCTGGGCGCCACACTTCAGGAGGGATGTGGATAGCAAAGAGAGGGTCCAGAGGCGGGCCACTCGCATGATCAGGGGGCAGCTGAGTAGGCCCTATGAGGAGAGACTACGGGACCTGAACCTGTTCAGCCTTCATAAGAGAAGGCTGAGGGGGGGATCTGGTGGCCACCTACAAACTTGCTTAGGAGGACCAGCAGGCTGTAGGAGAGTTCCATATTCCCCCGAGCACTATCGGGAGTTGCAAGGAATAACAGCCATAAGCTGACTGAGAGTAGGTTCAGGCTAGACATCAGGAGGCACTACTTCACAGTCAGGGCAGCTAGGATCTGGAATCAACTTCCAAGGGAAGTGGTGCTCGCTCCTACCCTGGGGATCTTCAAAAGGAGGCTAGATAATCACCTAGCCAGGGTTGTTTGACCCCAGCATTCTTTCCTGCCATGACAGGGGGTCGGACTTGATGATCTGCTCAGGTCCCTTCCGACCCTACCAACTATGAAAAGCTATCAGAATAAGAAAACCCTCTTCTTTCTCTCAGTTAATTTGTTTTAGCTGCCCTACTGGTTCCTCCAAGCCATCTATTGTTACTGATCTGAGCTGTTGAGTTCTTTTATAAATCCTCACTATGACAATTAGTTTCTCAATAATTTCAATATCTTTCACATCCCTTCATCTATGGGACCCTACTCAGTCACTTCTTCCTCTCTGGTCTTTGATGCAGCCAGTTACTTCTTTGAGGTGTCACTGGCAGTAGTGTGTTGTACTCTGGCCATTAGCCATCTCACCCAGTTGCCATCCTCTTTCCTGGGGTATGGAGTCTTACTCCTTCTGGGTTGCATACTATTTTGGACAGGTTCTACACAAATATCCCTCTTTCTCTCACTGGAAACAAACAGTTCACCCCTCAGTTTCATCTTGCCTTGTTTTGGTCCCCTTTCTGGGATTTAGGATTACACTTTCTTTAGCGCTCACACTTCCCTGGCCACATTTTCTACAGAGACGCTCTTTCTTGTATCTGAAGCACACAGGCAGATTTCTGTCTGACTTGTTCATGCATCCTCTTATCTATGTTCAGCTTCCCTATTGGAGCTGGAGGCCTGTCCAGACCCTGTACCTACTTGGACAGGCTCTTCATACAGTGAGCTGTAATGTTTTCTGATGGCAGCCCAGAATGGCTTCACTTGCATCTGAACAGGGCTGTTCCTAGGGCTTGGCTGCAGCCATCACCGCTTCTCCCCACCATTGCTTCTCCTCACTGCCCAGCTGTGGTGTGTCACAAGTGAAGTTTGGGGTCACCCAGCTGTGGTGCAGTGTAGGCAAAGCCCCTCACCACTAAATGCCAACAAAGCCCTAGTTCTGTGGGCTGAATCCAGTGGCTCCAAAACCAAATCTGGCCTGTGGATTGGAGGCTCCTTACACCTTACCAGGTTCCTTATTCTTTTATACCTGAAGTAAAATGGGATCTTTTCTCCCTCACTTACATCCGACTACAAGTAGGGATGCTTGCAAGTAGCTAGCTTATTTTAAAGCACAGTTAGGTTATGTAAATTTGATGTAAATTGACTGTTACTGAAATATTAAGAAAGGTATAAATTGAAGAAAAATTAGGATTAATAATTAAAATTAGGATTATAATTAGGATTAAAAGTGAGGGTTGTAGCAAGTATCCTATGGCTTCAAAATTGGCTTCTTTCAGCAATTTTGAAATGCAGATTGCAGATTTGATAAGCATGCCTCGTGTGTGATCTGATGTTTTTGGCCAGCAGTGTCCACTGAGCTGCATAAAATGCCCTTGTACACTCTCATCTGAGGGCATAAAGGATGGAGTAAGCTCAGTTGCCCCGCCACTCTTTCTAACCATCCATGGCAGTGAGATGAAACATCTGCTGTGTTCTCTTACTCTGTGCAATGTACTTAGTTATGTATATAAAAATATAGTTCCTGTAGTATATAATATACTTAATAGGCCGTCGTCTTCTTCTATCCTTGTCATAAATTAGATGTTTTTTCGGAGTCTGAGATTGTGACGACAAGGTGTTTAGTGGAATTTACATAAATACTTCTGCTATGGCCATTTTGAGAGTTAATGGGTAGTATAGTTATTATCATTTAATGGGTAGTATAGTTATTATCATTTGTCTATATCACGTGGCACAGAGAGAGAGAGAACGCTAGTTATAGGTTAATCCTTGCTTCCCACTGCTACCACCATACAGGAGTGCCAGAATAATGGTAAAACAAAACTGGTAAGATCTGATACCTGCCCACCATGTGACCTTTGATGTCCATGAACAACATCTTTCTGTAGATAAAAGCTTATGTTTTAATTTGGACAAGTTCTGTTGAGAAAAAACTGAAGCCTTGATCTTCTGGATTTCAATAGCTTAGGTATTTCAGCTTTTGTAAACTCAATGTTAAAATTAATAAATAAAAGAAAATAATTGAATTTTATTAAAAGTACTATTATTCTTGAATAACTTGCTTGAGTGTTCCAACATCTGTAAAAGGCTGAAACTTGCATGAAAAACTTCAAAGCATGTTGAATTATCCTGGCTAATGGCTACATAAATATAAGTTATCCTTTGGCATGCAGCCTTGATAACATCCTCTTGAATCCTCTATGATTCAGTACTATTTGCATTTGTATCTCCAGACACAGACAGAAAAATGGCAACTGCACTGGCAGCAGAAAAAAAAGAATGGATAGCTGATGAATTAGCAGTCTTTTGGATGCTACTGATTATATCTTCTATTTTGTTACATTGTCATATGAATACATAATTATTAAGTGACAGTGACCACTGGCCAGATGTGGATGAATCTGCTTCCTTGGTAAAGGATATGGGAAAAAGAGGCAATTTTCTTGCCCAAATTCAATTGTCTTATCTTGAATTAATCTCTGATCTCTAGAATAAACAATTACAAATTAATTCAATATCACACTTGGTCTTTAAGTCAAGACAGATGATAAGAGTTATGACTGAATACTACAATTGCATTTTATGTATGTTTTAAACTCCTGATTCTCCATGGATTCTAATGATCCAAAATACTTAAAAGTTATTCTCTCAGAAAGCACTGCTTCTGCAAGAGAAGCAAGAATAAAAAATTCTGCAAAGGGAGCCTACAGATTTTTGGGTGCCTATCCCATCCTACAGGTCTTGCTTTGGAAGGGAACAAGGACCATTAATGTTTACTGATGAAGTAAATATAAGTTAAATGTGTACAGAAGTTTGCATGTTTTTACTTAACATTGTTCATCAAGTAAGAAAGTAATCTTGATTTTTCTTAATATTACATTTTAAGTAGTTCTTGTTTGTTTACATTCTCTGAAAAGTGCTTTGGGAGATTGTAACAGGGAAGCCATTACTGGCCCTGATAGGAGAAAGAAATGCAAAAATATTCACCTGGAATGAGGGTGTGGAGCATGGCATGGAAAAATTACATCATCAAATGGTGTCCACCTGTAGAGTTTCTGGAGCTGGCAGAGGGGGAAGCTGATTGAACCGGAACACCTGCTGGAACTGGAAGGACCTTATAACAGGGCAGGGCCCTGTTACTAGGGGCACAGGGGAGTCTGAACAGCCCCACACCCTGGGTGTTCCCCCCCACACCTCCTCATACCCACCCCAGACTGGGAAGAACTCACCAAAAGCTGGGGAAACAGGTCCAGGGACACAGTGAGTCTCCCAGCAAGGGAGCTAACAGATGTTGTGAATGAGGAAGGGTCAGCCATGTGGGTCAGCACCAGCAGGGGGAAGAATAAAAGATGCTGATAGCAACCTCAAGGGGCTGCACCTGGCTGGGAGCAGGCTGCTTGGATCTTGGGGTTATGTGGGGGTTAGGCAGCCACCAGGAGTGGCCTGAGAGCAGGGCTCTTGCCTGTTCATTTTGTTTGTTTATTTACTTTGTTTGTATAAGGCCAAAAGCTTTGAAAACCCTCTGAAAGATGAGAGGTAGCCAGAAGGTGAAGACTGGGAAGACCCACTGGAAAATGGCTAAGTGCTAGTTTATTTGTTTAACTTTCTTTGCTTGTTTTGCATTTCTGACAAGCCCCGGTGTAATCTGCCATGCCAGTCTTTAGTGGGCTGCTTGCTCTTCTCCTGTTGATTAGCTACCTCAATACCCTTCCAGACCGACAGTTTGGCTCGCTATTGTGGCTCACAGGGTTGCCAAGTGTTGTTGCCTGCTGCAACTTTGGTGTTAAACTTTGTTTAGGGAGGGAGCTCTTATACCCTACAACTTCAGTCCTTGTTAGCCACACAAGTGTTGTCCATTGGGGCTCTGCCTCCCCTACATCCTGCCTAGTGCCAAGAGGGTGTTCAAGAGTCTTGTCTGGGATATATAAGTGGTCTGCTCCTGAAAAATCTTTAGTCACTTTAAGTCCACTTGTGAGTGCAAAAGCTCTGTGTATTGCAGGTATTAGTCTGCAGCCTCTTTCTATAACCAAGTTCTCTATCCCAAGCACAGTCACTGCCCCTCCAGGCAGTTAGGGTGAACAGGATGCACAGTGAGTCGTGCTCACTGCTGCCTTACTCATGGTTTTCTCTTCTTCCTGCCTCTATTCCTCTCACTCAGGGTCCTCGATGATTCAGCTCCGGTTGTCTGGCTCCGGCTGCCACATTTGAACGGTGGGTCCTTAGCCAATGCCAGCAGCAAAAGTAAAAAGGGTCAACTCCCCTAGCCTGACCAAACATGTCCTGCTGAGATGTGTCCAGAATCTGCTCATAGCTGCTTATGGACCTATAGAAGGAAAGAAAATGAAGGTTAGCTCCCTGGGAGGGGATGGAGGAGAAACAGTGGATAGATGATGCAATTTATGTGGTGGTGTAGAGCTGCACAGATGGTGCTAATGACGGCTGACAGTGAGTGGAACCGTTGACCTTAAGAGCTTTGTGAGAGTCATGGTGGGTCCTGGTGAAAAAGACTCTCATAGACCAGAAAGAAGAGAAGGAGAAGAACGAGAAAGCTCTCCTGAACGATGTTATGGGGAGAAACAAAGAAAGGAAGAACTCTTTCCTGAGCCTGCTATTGGGTAGAACTCTGGGAGGGAAATCTATGCAGATGCAAGGGATTGCATGACTGTGAAAGAGACAGACTATTTGATAACATTAGTTGAGAAGATTGACGGTGGAATGACCTCGCTAGTGATACAAGCTGGGTGTGATGTTCTCCATCCTCCAATAGTTAAGAATTACAAAGCCAAAACAGGTTGGGCATGGACAAGGTATAAAGGGAAGGTGGAGCCCTGCAACAGCTACAAGAACAACAACAACCATCAAAGTGGATGCTGTTCATTGTGTGTAGTCAGGGGTCTCCCCTTTGTGGTATATATATTTATTTTCTCCCCATCAAGGTGCGGCAGAAGAGTCTCTGAAGAGGAGACAACTACTCACATACACTTGTAGCGAACTGGTAATTGTCCTGTGACAGAGACCATTAATAGAGCTAAATTCCCATGGATATTAAAATAGGTTTTTGAACCAGATATCACAGTTCTTACTCAATTAAGCCTCTCAGTAGACTATAAAACTAGGCCACACAAAGACCTATTGGAAAACACATACCTCATATTTCAAAGTTCCAGAGTTTGTATAAATTTGTAATGCGTTCTGGCTTTAATTTGTCTTGAGCTAAATGCACAGCTGGTTCAATTGGTACAGCTTCACTGAAATCAAAAGGATCACCCCACATTTACCTTAGGTGAGAATCTGGGCCACTGCCTTTGTGTAATATATCACTATACTGGTGTGCAGAAGATCAATTCTTGATATGGAAACAGAAGTTAAATGTGGACTTTTAAAGTGTGGTTACATTCTGAAGAATAAATGCATACAAAGAGTATCATCTCACTAAACAAATTGTCTTGCAGTTAGTTTAAACACAAAAAGCAGCTTAGAGTGATCTGTTTTCTTTCTTCTGCATCATCAACAGATGCATCTGATAGGAATTTACAGACATACCTGCACCAGACAGCAGGAGATACTGACTTTATAGAGGTGTTGCTCTGAGTATATCTGGATGTCACTGCCTAATTGCACATTGAATGTCTGGTCACTGCATGAGCTGTTCACTGAAGAGATTCTGCTTTCTTTTGCTAGAAACTTACTGCATTAGGTGCTCTGCAATGACCAGCACCTGTATTACTTTTCCGGTTTATCTAATCAGTCTGTGCCTCCCAGGGCAGTGTGCCTATGCAGTCTGTTTTAGCCTTTGCCTTCAGATAAGAGGAACATTTCCCAGGAATGTGAATCACAAGATAGTTAAGTTTAAGATCATTTCTGTCCTTTCTGTTGGGTGCTGTATAATTCTGTTGACATTTTTCTTTTATCGAAACTTCTGCTGACTTAGGTTCAACTATCTAGTAGTCATATAGTGCTTAGGGTCGGAAGAGACCTAAACAGATCATCAGATCCAACCCCCTGCCCAAGGCAGGAATGAGTGCCAGGGTCATAATGCCCCAGCTAAATATCTGTCCAGCCTCCTTTTGAAGACCTCCAAGGTCTTGTAGTTGTAGAGTACAGAGCTCTGTACCTTGTTAAGGGTGTTCCTATGTCCTGGAAAACTTCCTCAACTGGTTTGATCTCCTGTCCTTTCAATTACTGAACCCTCTTAATAAGACTAAGGGCTTGACATGCTTTTAACCCATTCATAGGTACTCCCCTTGTACTATTACCTACTTAAACCATGAAAAATAGCTATGTCTGTGATTGCTGCAAAAAAGGCATTGGCTGCAATTTCCTAGGAAATCAACACCCAAAAAAACCTTAATAAAAATAAAATGCTGGCTCTCCAGTGGCAGCTGGCAGTCCTTGCTGCTGCTGTGGCCTGGGTTTGTATCCTGCTCGGGGGGGAAGGTGCCATTGGTGGGGTGGCAAGAAGGGCAGCCAGGAATCAAAATGGTGCCTGCCCCCTCATCTCTTCCCTCCCAGAGCCCCTCTGCCAAACAGCACTGAGGGGTGGAGCCTCTTTGCCAATCAGTGCCAAGGGGCAGGGCTGTCCCAAAACAACCACAACATCAGCTCTTATTAAGCTGCAAAAATTGCTTTCTCTTGCTGCAGATTAGGTAGGTCCCTAATATTAATAATTGTATCTTTTCTAATTTGTTTTTTACCTTCAGATTTCGCTCCACTACTCTCCTATTGGAAGGCAGGGCAGGGTCTGCCTGACTTCTGACTATCACAGTTGGCTACCTTTTTCCTTGCGGATATCATCTTATCTCTGTAAGTCCAAAGTTTCACCTATGTACCTTCTATTTCGTATGTCTTTTCTGTCAGTATTCATGTCAGTGCCAGACTGTGGTTTGTGAACCTCTGCCTAACTTAAATGTTATTGTTACAACTTTAATTGTTGTAACAACACAGCAGGGTCCTGGGGTCACAATCACATAATTGGAGCAAAAGCTATTTTTTTCACCCCTCCCCTAGTCAGTGCCCAAGGCAGCTGTCATTGTCACCTTGCCCTAGTTACACTCCTGTCCTGTTTGCTTTCAGATTGACACTGTAATCATCTTCTGCTGCAAAGCTCTCCATTGCTCCTACAAAGAATTCCCTGAATCTGGTAGTGCTGCTGTCATCTGCTTAGTCCATGCTGTACATACTGTGCTGGAGCTTACAGACTTGCAAAATGATGTAATGCAGTGCATGTGTTTTGTCCAAATCCTGGGCTGATATTTGCTACAGCACATACAGTTCCATAGCCTGTTTTTGTAGACTTGAATGTTGAGCCGTACTTGCCATTCTGCACCTGTTCTCTTTTCTTGTCATAGTTTTACTTCTTTATACTTCTCAGAGTATCAGAGCACTGTTTACCCTCCATATATTTGCTGAACTGAGTGACTTCCTTTGCTTGGCAATTTCTGATTGTGCCATCAAGTTTCAATGCTGGGTATTCTAATAATCTCTGTCTCTCTGAGTTGCCTGTCCCAGTACCCAATCATAATCTGGAAACTTGCATGATTGATTGAGTTGTAGTCAGAACCAAATATTTCTATAGTTTTACTTTCTTTTTAGTACCCTTTAATTAAAAATACACATTGTTTGTGGAGCACAGTGCTCTTCAAGTATCTGTAGTACAATTTCATAGTTCACCCCTTCTGCCCAACTTAAATGACAGCTATTTAAAAAATCAGATATTCAGAATCAATTATTACCAGAATTAAAACTACCTGCAAATTGTCTTCCTTTTCTTGGGACTCATTAGATTAATCTTCAAAGATACAGAGCGAAGCAACACATTTCCAGAAAGTTTAAGCACTTGTGTAGTTTTATGTGGCTTCATTTTTATACTCAGGGTATTTCCTTAGTTCTTTATACTCCTGGTACTATATACACTGGTCATGTCTACATAGATGCTAACTGTGCACTAGCCTAATAATGCTGCTCAGTAGCGTGCCGTGCAAAAACCATGATAATGTGCAACTGCACAAGAGTATTAGGCTACTATGCAGTAAGTACCACTAAAAACCCATGTGCTGGTGCTATTGCGCAGTAGCTCAAATTACTGTGCACTGAATTAGTACTTGGTTATCCAAGTACTAAACTTAATGCGCAGTAACCATGGCACATTAAGGAAGGTGTAGACATGCCCACTGTTGACCAAGAGATCAGGAATATGTCTGGAAGGGATTCTAACATACCCCCACTTCCAGCAGAAGGTCATAGATTTTTTGGTTTTGTCTGTTGCAAAGAGGACTGCTGAGGGGAAACTCCATTCTTTGAAATTATTGTATGCGACTCATGATCAAGCAACAGTGTCTGCCCAACCTGTCTGCTAAGACATTCTACATACCTGGAAAATTAATCACTATGAGAGATCCTTGATTATAGATGACAGTTGCACCAATTATATGGTCAACTTGCCTAGTGACAAAACGAACATAATCTTTGTGCCTTCCTGCTTGTTTATATAGAACACAGATTTGTTTATATAGTGCATTGTCAATAATAATCTGAACTGACAGATTCTGAACATGCAGATGGGGAAAAAAAACTGCCCTGAGTTTTGGCATGTTTACGTAAACATGTTTCTTTGCAGTTCTAAGAATATATCTCCCTGGCACTATGTAGTCCCATGCAGAGATACCTGGATTAGCTCTGAAGTAGCTAATTCAGGTACCATAAATGGTACAGCTTCTCAACAAGACAATACAAACTTGGTAGAGTGCCATGTTAAACTGTTTCTAGTAGCTCATTCAGAGCTAGTCTCAGTGTCTCTTTGGTTGTAAACAGACGTCATCCTTGGAGCAGGACCAGATGTGCTAGGACGTGTGCTGGCACAGTTGATCCACTTCACTGAATAACACAAACATTGCCTGTTGTCCTGGTCTATGCATAACAACCTGATAAGTGTGGCCAGGGAATCCCATGCCAGGGGATTCCCAGGGTGCATTTATGCAAATAGGAAAACCCAGGCAGGCTGTCCTGAGGCTTCAGGGTCAGATCCTGCAGGGGAATACC
The DNA here is from genome assembly GCF_000455745.1 of Alligator sinensis. NCBI lineage: Eukaryota > Metazoa > Chordata > Crocodylia > Alligatoridae > Alligator > Alligator sinensis. The sequence goes on along the minus strand of NW_005842241.1, from coordinate 1,349,231 downwards.
CAAAGTATGAGGGATCCAACTCCTGAAATCCCTGGTGGCCAGCACTTTCATGCCATAAAGCAAAGAGAAGTCTGACACAAAAAAGTGGCACAAGTTTTTACCTATTGTTGTAGCCAGTTTTGGGCATTTGTGGTGTGACAACAGGCATGGATGTTTGTTTTCTTGGCTTTTCTGCCACCATAAAATGTTTATGGTGGCACAAAGGCAACATCTGTTTGCAGCCTTTGTGACACTGTATTGTGCCGTATAGACATAAGGCCTCATGCTTAAGCAGCAGTGTGTGTGGTCCCAGAAGACAATGCTGGCTCTAGTCTTAAGCCCAAAGAATGCATGTGCCCAAGATTAAAATATACTTATTTTCTCCTCACTGGTGCATATAATATCTGCATAATATATTACTCAAGTATGCATGTAAAATGAAAAGGCTTGGTTTCTTTTTCACACTAGTGTGAGTTAAGATTCAGGCCTGAATTATTCAGAGAATTGGTTACTCATCAAAGGACTACCAGCTCTCAAGTGTGAAGTATTTTATTCACAGAACAGGTACAGACAGGCAGTAGCAGTGCATGTTTCCATACCCTGGTTTGTCTGTCTGCCTCAGCCCTAAACTGGAGAAACTTTTTGGTTAAAAACTAGTTCAGATATACTGCAGTGCCACCAACTCTGGCCATTGTATTGCAATAATCAAGCTATCTGTTGGTTTCCTAAAACCCCTTCTTCTGGAACCAGTGTGTGCATGAGGAGCTCATCTTTAATGATTAGAAAAAAGTAAGTTTCTAGGCCTTATCATTGCAGATAAAAAATTGAAATATGTGACAAGTGCATCCTAAATACTCACATACCACAAGGCAAGCATGAAGAACCCCCCAAATTTTCTTTTTTACAAGTCTTGATATTTTAGGCCAACGTCATTAAATTTTGGAGCCTGACATTCATTTTCAACATTTGGGGCTGGCAATATTGTGTTGGGTCTGACTATCATCCGCCTTGCACCTTGCAGTTGCTTGTACAAGACAAATATGTGTAAAAGTCCCTCTTTCTTATTTGGTAACATTTTATGCTACTTTGCTGTGGTGCAGATTGATTACATAAAGTGTAGGGGAATGTCAGTCTTATCAGGTTTTCTGAGTCACCCTTGGACAATTTGTACCAATTTGTACAGTACCAATTTGTACTGTATTTAAAATACAGTAAGGCAATATTTCTATTTTCAGTGGAGGTCAGGACAGCATAGAGAATGTGGCTGTCACGCGGGGACTGAATCAGAAAAGGGTAAGATGACTATGTTTTGTACTTCAACATAGATTATTGGAGCTCTTAATACTCACAGCTTCCCCAGCAGGTCCTTCTTCTGGCACTGTCCTAGGCAAAAGACAAATGCCACCTTCTCTGTATCTGCAAATAATATCCAGGCTGCTACTTATCCCTTTCCTTCTCCTCAAGAGAACTGAGACAAGATCTCTTTAAGAACATCTTCAGTTAAAATAATCAGGACAGGATAGGTGCTATTCTATTCAGACTGACTGTAACAAAAAAAAGTGTTTATTAAATGTTTACAGTACAGAAAATGGAACCTAAATGCTGGGAAAGTAGAGCAATTACTGAAATAATTGTCAAAAAAGATAGCTTTAGACTCCACTGCTTGCTCGTGCTCTCTTTCAGGCTCTTAAAGTTGCCTTCACAGTGACATATCTAGGGAAAATATCTGAGCTGAGACCTCAGTTTCAGTTAGAAGAGCTTCACTGACTTCATTGGAACTATGCCAGGTTGTACCACCTGAATGCCTGGTCCGCTTACTATTTATAACTACATCTCATTTATAAAAGGTGTGAGTTCCTTACAGTTGCATCAAAGCATATTTTATTAAAGGAAACAATCCTCCTGCCTGAGCATAGACAATGTATGCAACTATAATTTCCTCCCCCTCATTAATTCATGTGCTAAATTATATCCATATTTATGTGTGGTTCAAGTAGGTTCATCCATTGCCTCTGGACACACCTCCATGAATACCATGATTTTGTTCTCTAGGTTGCTTAAGGGCTTAGCTAACATCTTTCTTGGAGCAGACTTTGTAAATATGGAAATGTAAAGCTCCCTTTTGAGTTCCCTTGTTAGGCACAACCTGTATATGTTGCAATATGCAAACAGATTTACTAAGAGTAGATAAAAGTTCATAAATAAAGAGACTGAAGCGATTAAAGGTGTGACTTTATAATAATGACACGTTTGGGAGGCATGCTAATGTACAGGAATGAGCACAGATGTGGGAGTTTGCAAGTCCTGTGTTGTAATCCTGACTCCACCAATGACTCATTATTTTGTGTTGGGCAAGTCACTACACCTGTATCAGCAAAAGGGAGGAACACTTGCCTGCCCCATGGGAGTCATTAAATAATGTAGGCATAGTGCTGAGAATATTTACATTGTAATTAGGGTGCTTTGAATGCTACCTGGGACAGATATAACCCAAAAGTAAAATACACTTACATTATCCAAACCATGATTTCTCCATAGCCTTTTTATACCTGGGTATTAAAACCAAAATTGTTTAACTTTTTAGTGGGTGTCACTTGAAAGTTAAACAAATTTAATTTTTGTTATATTAAGGTATTTGTGGGTTGTTGACAAAGTAGACTGCAAAATGAACATCTTACTTCTTGTTGCTAGCCAGGACCATTTCAAAGGAAGGTGAGTGTTCAGGAAGAGGCCAGTGCCACAGGGAGGTTGAATTTTACTTCCTTACCTGCCAAGGTCAAGAAACTTGACATTAGTCCTCAAAAAGCAGAGTTCTTAGATGCAAACAACTGATGACTATTAACTCTTCTTGTGTTGCCAAATTAGACTGGATTTTAATTTTTAAGAAGTGCTTATAAAAGGATCTTAACCTGTCCCTATATATATATATTCTATATTATACTCCTCCCTCTCTCTCCATCTTATCTATTGCATGGACCACCACCCTTCCCATTTATTCTGGAGTCCTATAACACCTAGTTTCTGCATTGGAGAAGGATCTAAGTGAGAGATGGACCATTCTACTCTTTGTCTTCTTCATGTGTAGTGTTAGGATACTGCAGGCACCTTTTCCAGCTCCAGTGGAAACTGCTGTCCAAAAGATTCTAATATTGAACACATGGGATGCACATGAATGTATACATATACAGATATGTATATTCTATCCGCTCTTGAAGTTCTTGAAGAACCTCAGTTACTGTAGAAGTGAAGAACTTTACATCAGTAGATGATGCTAATTTATCTTCAAGAGATTAATACATTTTCTGAGAGCTAACTTATTCTTCCTTTATGGACAGTCAACAGGGCTTGATCCCATTAATGACATCTTTCTTTCTATCATTGTAGCCATGTTTTCCTCATAGGGTGATTTATGGCTCTTTAAATTTGTATCATATTTAAGACACGACTATTCCCACAATTCCAACCTTGTCTGGATCTCTTCCTCATCTCCTCTATTCCCTCCCAATTCCCCACATTCCTCCCAGCCTTTTCTCATGACCACTCCCTTTGTCCCTTTTCTTATTTCTGACTTTATGCTATCTTGTGTTACATTACTGTACACTTGGAACAAGCACAACCTCCCACCTAGTATTCACCAGGCATTCTCCCTCTCCTCTTTCAAAAATATGCTGTAGAACCATCTGTTCCATGAATCATTCCAGCTATAATGTGCATATCCCATCTGTGTTAGTTCTGTGTTATACTATTTTTTCTACTTAAACTGTAATAGCCTGATCCAAAACCCACAGAAATCAGTGGGAGTCTTTCTATTGACTTCAGTGGGCTTTGGACAGGCCTGAAGATCTTTGTCATAGATATGATCTTATTTTTATGTCATTTTTGCATATCTACAATGCTACATAAAAATGTCCACCTGTATTAGGCACTAAGTATTTTTATTTCTACACAGGCTTCCTACAATGATAACATATCTCATGCCTTAAGTTTTGAAGCTTAGTAACTCACTTCCTCAAATTGTATGGACAAATATGGTCCTATTTCTGGACAGAGTCCTTACTTCTTTATATTATGGGCTACAGGTGATTGCTTATTTGCATAGGAGAGAAACATTTGTTCTTTGTTTTATATCCAACTGTATTCTAGCGATCATGTGGTGTTGCCTTTTGTCAAAACCCCCTAAACTAATGGCAAACAATATACTGACAATGCATCCAGCCTAAAAGCTATTTTTCTCTGTGCATCAAAAAACTCATAAGCTCTCACTATCTTAAATTAGTAATATTTTTATAGCATCTTAAAATGAGGGTTACAGTGGGCAGTAAGCTAAATATGAGCCAACAGTGTACCCTTGAAGGCGAACCGCATACTAGGCTGCATTCATAGGTTCAAGGGAAATGACCTGCAGCAGGTCTAGAGAAGTGATTATTCCCCTCCATTCAGCACTGGTGAGGCCACATCTGGAGTACTGTGTTCAGTTTTGGGGCCCTGTAACAGGGAACCCCAGTCCTGTTACTAAGAGGCAGGGCTGCTCCTTTAAGACCCGAGTCTACAGGAGCACCAAGCACCAGGAGAGTAGGGGTTAATAGTCCAACCACCCAGGCGGGTCAGCTGACAGGAAGGGGATAGGCCTGGAAACACTGGAAGCTACAGTCCATTCATTTGGCCATGAGGAACTGGCACAAGTCAGTAGCAGGTGGGAATAGGAGGGAAACTATAACAACCATTAGTCAAGCAGGTTCAGTTAGGCTGCGGGATGCCCACAGAGAGCTTTTGGTAAACTCATTTGCAAAGCTGATTACTTTTTACTTTGAAGATGATGCCAACCTGAAATTTTAGCATTGTGTCCTGGTCTAGTTGTTTGGGAAATTTATTTTTGTGGCCCTGGTGTTAAATTTGCCTTGCTCATGCACATGGCATTTGAAAATAGCTAGAACTCCCCCTTGTGGTGTGGAGAAAGGCAGTCAGCTAAGACAGGCAGGAAGGCAGGGAACCCCACATGACAGCTTGCTATATGACAATCAAGAAAGTGATCTCCACTCAAATAAAATATTCACAGGGCTGGGAGGATCCTTATTGTTGAAATAGGTGACCTAAGAAAGAAATTCTTTAGATTATCTTGTAACCACAGCATTTGCAAAGCCCAGTATACATTTAATACCACATGAATATATTATGCTTAATAAGAAAAGCAGGAGTACCAAATATGTCATACATACAACATGGCAAGGTTAAGGTTCATGTTGTTGTAGGAGCATTACATTTTTAGATTTCCTGATTTTAAATCTTTTAACTGTGCATCTTTAACTAAACCTTTTAACTGCATCATTTTTCCATTTAATGTCATTACATTTTAATACTTTTTTTTAAGAGAAAAAAGCCACAGAAATATTCAATTACTGAAAAAACAGAGTTTTTTTTCCTGCAAGTACCATCCAGGTTCCTCAATGAATAAAGTGAACAGTCCTTGAAGAGTATTAATCCATGAGATCTTCCAGACACTGTCAAATTTTTAAAAATTGTATTAAAAGAAACCACCTGGCCCTTGGGACCAAACCTATTATGTGATATGCATTTATTCTGTGATGCTAAATGGCATCCATGCCTACGGAAGTTAATGGAAGTGATAATTATTCACTGGTCTCAGTAAGTCTAATGATCATATAATGGCCACGTAAGAAGAGTTGCACATAAGAGGAAAAATAAATCACTTTCTACTCTTTCATCTTTGAATTGGGGAAAAAAAAAGTATTCAAATAACAGCATCTGGTACTAAGAGCTACCCAAAATTTCACAATATTTTAGATCTTTTGCAATTACTGCTATACCACATATAGCAGTAAAACCATCATACTAATGGGACACAAAGGGAAGAGCAGTCTTAACTTTTATTCCATGAGGGTAAAGGACATATGGATAGGTTCTTTCTACACATATATGAAGAAGGGATGAGCACTGTTATTCTGTGCTCCAGTACATGGAACTATAATATAAAGTGGGATAGGGGAGACTTTCCATGAAGAACATTTTGTATACAGGTAGGTTTTAAGAAAATATTTTAAATGGCACTCCCTAGAACAGTCTTTCCCAATTTGTTGGGCATGCTTCCCTGGAGGGAGGAGTAAGGGGGGGCACAAAGCTGGGATGGCAGTGTCAATCAGCAGCAAGGGAAAGTGGCTGTGTTAGGGGGAAGCAACAGCAATGAGCAGCAGGAGAAGCAGTGGCAATGATGGGAGAATCAGTAGCAGGGTGAGTTATCAGTGATAGGGGAAGTGGATAGGTGTAAAAATGCTTGGCTTGACTATAGTGGGTCATAATTCCACCAAAACAGTAATGCATGCCAGTACCAGTAAGTCATTGTCACCATCCAGGGCAGCCTCAAAGTAGTTTACTATCCTCTGGCTGTCGATTTTGGCATGCTCACACTTTTCTTAGTTCCAAGAGGCGTTTATACACATGCTCCAGGAGCTGGAGGGGAGGGGGGGCTTTAATTAGAGCAACTCTGAGAGATTTTTCAGCATGGGAATGCTAATACACATGATGCTCTGGGTGCTTTAATTAGAGGGCTCTCAGAGCCACTCTGTAAAGCACCCAGAGCATCATGTGTATCAGCATCCCTATGCTGAAAAATGGTGGCAGGGCGCTTTAACTAAAGTTTATCCAACTGCCCCGTGACACTGGAGATCATAATTACAGCGCATCAAAGCAGTCTGGGTGCACCCAAGGTGTATAGGCACCCAAGGTGGCTACTTGCCTCTTGTTTGCTATGACTTGATGTTATTTAAATAGGGATGTAGTCCCTTAGTCCTGTAGAACAGTGGTTCTCAACCTTTGATACCTTACATACCCCCTGCCGATCGACACGGCAAAAGTGAAACCGAAGTCCCACTGTGGCACTTCCAGTTTTGTCTCCACGAGCCGAGTCTCACTTTTTCCACCATGGCCCGAGGCAAAGCAGCTTGCATGGGGCCTCCCTTCCTATCCCCCAGCACACTGATGCTGGGGAGTGAAAGCCTTGGCACACTTGACACAGTGGGAGGGGCGGCGGCTGGAACTTCCAGCCTGAGCGGGCAAAAACCAAAACGCAGCACCTGCATACCCCCTGCCCGTGTCTCGCATACCCCCAGGGGTAGGCGTACCACAGGTTGAGAAACACTGCTGTATAATAGGAGCAATTTTAATGCCTTGCTCCATAAGCACATCAGTTGGCCACCTTTTGTCCTGTTTTCTATGGTCCTGTAAGCAATCTAGCTCCAAACAGCAGCTAAGTGGGACAGAGCTTTACTTTAATTCTCCAGTAACAGGGTAAGGTTTCATGTTACAATCCTGGTCTGGAAAGTCCATCAGGCTCATGTGGTTAAGGCCTGCTAGCTTCTGTGGCCAACTACATGCAAGGAGCAACGTGGCTAGAATCTTCTTCTGAATTCCTCTGATTCTCCAGCCAGAAAAACCATCATTTTGGGTTGACATAAAGGTGGCAGAAGTTGGCTGGAATGAGGCGCATGTTTCTGGACCTGTAGAAAGACACCTTATCCACTCTGCCCCATGCCTCTCCCAGGTAGCGAAAGTTACGTTAGGCATGTTTGCTGGTCCAATTTATGAATATTTATCTGAAGCAATTTGATGCCTATACTTGGACATGAAGATACCAAATGGCACAAATTCAGTCTAAAATAGCTTGTAAATATTTGATATCTAATAAGAATATGGAGTTATTCTCTTTATACCTATAAAAGTATTAGGTACGAGCAAAGCATGTTGAATTTTTTCAGTGGTAACTATAATGTTTTGCCCTGCTAATGGATTCTATAATTGGGTCCTTTAAATGCAATGCATAAATCTTCATAATTTTACAGATGCTCATCAAGACTGTTGCAATCCAGCCTGTCTTTCAGTATTTTGTGTACTAAATTAAGTTATACAGATAGCTGATATAAAATCCTGTGATTTAGCTACTCAACCAGGAGCTGCCAAAGCACTATATTTTAAATGTTTCTCATACAAATGAGATTTAAACTTCTCTTTAATTAACACAAGATTTAGCTATTACTATATTATACATAATATATATGCATATATAATAGTCATATCTCTCTCTCTCTCTCTCTCATTACAAAAGCTATGTTTAAAGAATATTAAATTTGAAAAATTAAGCACTTGAAAGAAAATGCCAGAGGTGACTGCTCTGTGCAGTCTTACTTTAGCTCTTTTGTGCATATGTGTTTTGATTCATTTCTTAATTGCATGATCACATACTATTTTCTGCTACAGAGCTCTATCCTTATTCCAAGAAAATGCTGGCATTTATGTTTGAAAACTTATCCCTAGGGATGGTAAATTTGAAGGACTAAACATCTATAGCTTTGACTCTAAAAAAAAGTATATAAAAGAGAGAAACCCTTGTGTTGCTTTCATTGAACACAGGGATGTAGAATCTGTGTTCAGCTATAACCATTTGGATGGTTTCAATTATTAGAATCCACACAGTGGCCTAAAGGTTAAAAATGAAGACGTGGTCAAACTAACAATGTATAGTATCATTCTGCACAAGATGTTAAGTGAAGAGGCAAACAAGAACCATCTTTGTTGGTGGTTCTCCCTCAAAGCAGAGTTAAATTCCATGAAATCAACCACAAAAGCTTTATAGACTCATAGAAACATAAGGCTGGAAGAGAGAGAATCTTCCCAACTGAGACAGGGCCAAATCACTCCCGACAGATTTGCAACTGACCTGTTCTTACACCCCTACAATGGAAGAGATTCCACAACATTTCTAGGTAGCCTGTTCCAGTCTTTCACCATCTTAACCCTTGAAAGCTTTTTGTAATATTTTTAGGGTTGCCTTTATCCTTCTTGCTGTAAATTAAGCTTCTTGCCCTTTTCCCAGGGGCCTGAGGGAACAATTGATCACCAGTCTCTTTATAAGAATATTTTATGTTACGATGCCCACCCTCAGTCTTCTCTTTTCTAGACTAAATAACACCATTTTTCTGTCATTTATCTAAGCTTCTTATCCTTCCTGTTGCTATCCTCTGGACTCTTTGTTCTATATCTTTTGTAAAGTACAGAACTCACCAGCACTGATTTAGAACTGAATAAGTATCTCCCATGCCTTGCATATGGCACTCTTGTTAATAAACCCCAGAATTACCTTAAATTAGCCTTTTTGGCAATACCACTACTTTGTTGTCTCATATTTAGTTTTGATCCAGTTTAACATGCTAGATTCTTTTCTGACATACTACTCAACCATATCCCATTCTGTATTTCCATTCTGACATACTACTCAACCATATCCCATTCTGTATTTCTACATTCAGTTTTTATTTTGTAAGTGTGGTTCTTTGCATTGTTGGGTTTCATCTTGTTGATTTAAATCCATCTCTTCAATTTATCAAGATCATTTTGAATCTGATCTTGTCCTTCAGCATATTTGCAAACTCTCTCACAAATGTTATAAGTGTAGTCTCTACTCCATTATCTTAGTCATTAATGAAACTATTTGTTGGCACCGGATTGATGACCCAGATACCTTGCTCCAGGTGGACCCAAACCCTCAGACTGACTACAACCTTTCCATTTGATAAAAGGCAATTTTTGTTGATACACAGTGATAGCAGATAAGAATAATACAAACAATTCTATATTTATCAGTCCTAGGGCTCACAGAGTCAAAGTACGTCTGGCCAATATGCATGATTCGCCCTGAGGTTCTCTCTTCAATGTCAGATGTCAGCAGCCTGGAGATCGAAGGCCAAGGACCACCCTCCCCGAATGGGGTGGGTGAGACGGGCTGGCGGTATGCCCTTTGTCCATAGTGGCCTTAGGTTCCTTTCTTGGGGACCATTTGCTGTTCTGAAATCCCTCTTTTTGTATTCTTTCTCCCCTCTGATAACTTCATCTCTGGGCATCGTTGATTGGTCTCCTTGTGGTCATCATACTGTTCACATTCTGTCCTGTCAGCATATTCCTTTGTTTCACAAACCCATCACATGCACACATCCTAATTTGACTCTTTCTGGTGTCCTCTTAATTTGGTCTGTTTACCAAAACTGGAAATTCCAAGGGGTCTGCAACTGGGCACTGTGACCTGGCCAATGCTGCGGAGTCCCTTATATCATATAATGGAACACTGTAGCACATGTCTTAAATTTTCTAGTCTGTGTGTTTGTTTACTGCTTGCCTGTGTCAGACACAGTGGGCTTCGAAGGAGACTTTGTAAAAATAGGTTTTTAGAAATCAATTAACCCTTGCTGTTGCCCTGGACCATTGTTCCAGTGCCGTAGTAGTGAAGTTTGGCTCCCAGGGCAAAGCCTGCAGTGGCATCCTGCCCTTGCTCAGCGCACAGATCCAGGAGGCACCCCCACCCCACCCCAGCTTGCCTGGGAGTGCATGCAGAAGTGAGAGTCACCCTTGCCCCATCCCCGTGCCTGCCCCCACAGATGAGCCACTCACTACTCTATTCTGAAACTTGCTCCAGCTGGGAAGCGCCTGTTGGCACCCCTTTGCTTCAGCACCCAGGGCAGTTGCCCCACTCGCCCCCGCCCTTGCTATGGCATTGCATTATTCTAATGCATGCCTACCTCATCCATAAGCCAATTCCCAAAAGCAAACCTCTAAATATCATTTTCTAGCCCTCTGTGGTGACAAAGACTGGGCACGATCACCCAGCCCTCCGAGGAACCGCCTGGGAGTGGAGGAAGAAAGATAGGGACCAGTGAGGGACCCAAGAAACTTACCTACCGGAGCGAGACAGCTCAGGCTGACATGACACATGGTGCAGCAGCACTGCTTTATAAGCACACTGGCCATCTGGTTGGGCAGCACCTAGCCAATGACACCAGCCCCCATGTGCCACTGCACGGTTTAAAAGGCATTGGGGAAGTGCTGGACAGGGAGAGCTGGGAAGCAGGCACTACGGTTGACAAGTGGGAGGGGTGTAGAGGAGGTGGAGCTCCGAGTCAGCTGCTGAGGTAACGTGAGTACCTTCCCCTCCTTCCCCCCCTGTGGGGCGCATCAAGTATAGTGCTTGAACCCTCCCATCTTTAGTACAATTAAGATGTGTCAGGCAAGTAGTGGGAGGGCCCCAGCCAGCGTGCTTGCGACCTATTTATCATCGAAACTGAGGGTATGACACCATCACTTATGAGTTTTAATTGCTTGTGGTGGAAATACTGTTCTTATTGTGCAGCACTGAAGTGGCAAGGATGTGGACTATCCCCAGTTAACATGATAAAATCCCAGATATATGCAGCTATGCAGAAGATTATACTTCAAGGTTTATAGATCTATAAGGGAACAGCCTAAGTATAAATGTATTCCAAATCCATCATGCTATTTTCTACAGGTCTGAAGGAGGAATTAGGAATAACAGCTTTTTTCTGAATTGATAATGCATGCAGCTTTTTTCTGAATTGATAATGCATTCCATAACTACAATAGGCAGCAATAGTGGAGGACCAGAATGCTTTTCTGTATGATCAGAATGAGATTTAAGCCAGATAGATGTTTGCTATTCTATTATTTATCATTTTTCTTGACTTTGAAACAAATCATTCCAGCCTTCCTTTCTGGACTTTCAGCTGTAGAATGGCAACCTTTCAATGATGGTGCAGCAAAAGCCACAGTAGAATTGGACTGCATTACAGAGTTTGGTTTTAACAAGACCTTTACCTTTTTATTTGTAATATCTTATTGAAACGGCAAAACCTAAAACACAGACTATGTACTAGTTACCTTTATTTTCAAAAACTTACTTGATAAAAAATATACTATGAATATAAAAATCCCCACTTTTGGCAATTTTTAACTGCACTGCTTTTCACTTCTTTTGCCAGAATTCCACAACACTCTAGGGCCTGAACTTTGGCCAGAGTGTGCTATTCCTCAAGTACTGATTTTCTAAAATTGGTCAGTTATACATTAGGAGTGTATGTCTATAAAACACTTTATCACTTCCTAGCCATAATGAATCATAACCAATTTCTGTTTGAAATCTATGGGTTTGCCTTGTGAATCAAATTTGCAAATCTAACAGTGCTAATATTGAACATCACCCTGCGGCACCCTTAAAAGGATGCAACAACATCATGATACCCCGGGTGCAACAGCACCCTAGCTGAAAATCACTCACCCAAGCCTTGGTCTTCTTACAGAAGGACCTAAGTATTATAGTGGTCTGCAATCTAAGAACACATTAGCAATGAGATGCTGTTGTCCGTTTCCCCACCAAAAAATACATTTGTCTAGGTTGCATCAACAGAAGCATCATATTCAAGGGCTTCTCTAATGTGCTATGGAGTTGCTGTTGTTATAGCTTTGACAGCATAGTTATGGCAGTAGAAATGTGGAAAATTGTGGCAGAAGGGGTTTCTGTCAGCTCTGCTACATCACCTCCCTGAATAACAGGAGGCTTCTTCTGTTGAGACAACGAGTTCAGATAGCAGGTGGCTTTGCTGGCAGAGCTATGGTGTCAAAGGGTGCAAAAAAATTACTCTTTTCTGATCTACTTATAGTAGAATCCTTGCTTGTTGGTTTTCTGGCAAAATGTTATAGCGAAGATCAAACCCACCACATGTGAGCTAATTGTATATTGCTTTACTTGGTACTACATAAGATGCAGCTGGGGCACTGTGTTCAGTCCTGGGCATCATATTTTAAGAAAGATTTGGGAAAAATGGAGGATAGAAAGGAAAATGATGAAGATGATGAAAAGTTTGGAACGCAAATAATGAGGAAAGGCTGAAGGGGCTAGGAATATTTATTTTGGAGAAAAGATTAAAAGGTGACATGACAGCAGTCTTCAAATATTTGAAAAGTTGCTATAAAGAGGATGGTGAAAAAATATTCTGGTTGCTGAAAGTATGGCAAGAAATGATGGAATTTAACTACAGGAAAGCAGATGCAAAGTAAACCCAGAAAAAATCTGCTCAGTGTCAGAGCAGGTAGACATTGGGGGGAAAAAGCACTGTGGCAGGGCACTTTTGGGTGCCTGCCACTTTAAGGCTGGGAGAGGTTGCAGGTCTGCCCTGATGAAATGCCCATTTTAAGTCTAGGCCCATAGGGCAGGCAGCAGTTTGCTGCAAGCAGCCGAGGAGACAACATCTGGCTGAGCTGCTGCTCAGGAACACCTTGAAGCTATGGGGGTGGCTGGAGGCTCCTGTTCCTGGGTATGACTGGAAACTGCACCCTGCTGGGGATGGGTGGCCTGGTGGGGCTGTTCGTGGTGGAACATTCCCCCAGAAATGCCAGGCCAGTTGTGTCCCCAATGAAAGGCAGGTAGGGACACCTTAAAACCCCAGCCCTGACATCTTGGTGGGTTACCTTGATTCAGGGTTGGGCATGGGGGCCAGGCACAGCTGTTGCCACCTGTGCCCCACAGGGGTGTATGACCCCAGAGGCCCCAGCATGAAGGGGCAGGTGCGTGGCCCCAGAGAGGGGGTAGTAGTGTAGCCCTAGGGAGAGAGCATGAGAGCTGAGGGGACCCGCACAGAGTAGGGGTCGTCTTTATGACCTGAAGGACTGTGCGTAATCTAGGTGCTAAGTAGGACTGAAGGTATGGCCTGAAGGCAGCACTAGAGGGTATGCTGAGTAGGACTGAGCAGACGGTCTGAAGAGCAGCACATGGGCCAACCCCCACATGCATAATAACATGGGTGAAGGCCCTAGTAAAAGGGCATAGGTAGTAGGCCTGGGTCGAAAGGCACAAGTTGAAGCCCCAGGTATGAGGTGGATAGGCCAAGGTTAGTCTACAGATGCCTGAGGACACAGTTGGGACGGAGGCCAAATGTGTGGCTCAGCCAAGGAGCCAGGGTGAGTCATGACCCCAGTAAGTTCGCTGGCATGTTGAGGCCACATGATTGGGTTGGAGGGAGACCCCAGTAAGTCCTCAGATGCTGAGATGCTGAGTTAGGGTCAAAGTGTAAGAACTTGTTTGAATGCCATCTACAAGGCATGGGCCACAGTGTAAGGATGGTACAGAGCTGTGGATAGCGCCCCCACCCCGGCACTGGAGCATTATAATGGGCAGCCTGTTGTTTAGAACACCAGTTTATTAAATCAGCAAGTCGTGGCAGATGAGACTGGACAGCCTGCCCGATGTAGACAGGTGGGTGGATCAAGGTTGAGACCTGGCACTGAGCTTTCCCCCTGTCACCACCACTTAGTTTAAGAAGCTTGATAGTCATCTGCGGGGATCCTGGTTTTCTCTGATTTAAAAAAAATCCCATTTTTCGGATTAAAAGAAGTACTAACAAATCCACCTTTTTCCATGATTAAAATGAAATGCCACTAATATGTAGACGGGGTGTAGGTTGTAGCCGTGTTGGTCTAAGGACATAGGCAGACAAGGTTCCTTGGGTGAATTTGATATCTTTTATTAGACCAACCCAAATAGCTGGAGAATAGTTATTAAGCAAGCTTTTGAGTTCAAAAACCCTTCGTCAGGCTAAGGAAGTTTCAGCAGTTGGTGTGTGCTCTTCCTGGATGGAATGAAAAGTAAAGAAGCCAGGGGCTGGGCTGGGGAGTCAGTTGCCAGGCAGATTATAATGTATCAAAAATCCGATGTCTATGTTTAGTCCATGATCTCTAGTATCCAGGAAGTTGATGAAATGGAGCTCATAGGCTCGTCTCTGGGAAGCATTGTGTAAGTTTCCTTTGAGGATCAGGACTGAGAGACTGGAGAGAGAGTGGCCCTCCTGTGAGAAATGTGCCCCCACCAGTAATTGGGTATTTCTGTCTTTGATAGATTTCCGGTGCGCAGTTGTTGTTTGGTCTCTCCTACGTATTTTCCATCAGGGCATTTGGTGCATTGGATGAGGTATATTACATTTCTGGAGGTGCAGCTGTAAGATCCAGGGATGCTGATGGCTCTGTTGTCCCCCCATTCTGCATGGATGCCAGATAACAGAGCTTTTGCTGTATCTATATATTCTGGCATTTGATTATGGTTTTTTTTCTCATGGAAAATCAGAGCTCCTGCTGCCCCCCTCACTTAGCAGGACGTGGGTCCAGCTGTGTTTGCCCCCCCACACACTGCTTTGTGGTGCTGCGCAG
>NW_005842241.1:1332536-1333717 GCF_000455745.1 Alligator sinensis | reverse complement strand
TGCCCATAGCTGTTCCCATCATCTGGAGGAAGTGTTGATTATTAAAAGTGAAATTGTTGTGTGTGAGGATGAAGTGTATAAGCTCAGTAATATCTTTGGGCCTGTATTCTGAGTTGTAATCTTGTTCCTGTAGATATGTAAGATGCACTCCCCAGACCAGCCTCTGGCTTCTTTACTTTTCATTCCATCCAGGAAGAGCACACACCAACTGCTGAAACTTCCTTAGCCTGACGAAGGGTTTTTGAACTCGAAAGCTTGCTT
This sequence comes from Alligator sinensis, assembly GCF_000455745.1. Classification (NCBI taxonomy): domain Eukaryota; kingdom Metazoa; phylum Chordata; order Crocodylia; family Alligatoridae; genus Alligator; species Alligator sinensis. Next base: position 1,333,456 of record NW_005842241.1, on the reverse strand, counting down.
AATAACTATTCTCCAACTATTTGGGTTGGTCTAATAAAAGATATGAAATTCACCCAAGGAACCTTGTCTGACTAATATATAGATACAGATATTAGAGTGGCATTTAATTTTAATCATGGAAAAATGTGGATTTGGGGGCACTTTTTTAAATCCGAAAATTGGGGATTTTTTTAAAATCAGAAAAAACCAGGATCCCTGCTCATCTATTAGGGATGGTTTAAGGATAGTCAAATCTGCCTCCGTGGGGCAGATGTTGGACTAGATGATTTCTTAAAAAGACAGAAGCAAAACTGTTACCTCTGTACTGGAAATAGTTGTATATAAAGTTTCTGTTCATAATAAAGAGTTGTTTCTATGTCACAAGCTACAACATACTCAAGAGAGAGCTTTCCTCCAGTCTCATTTGAAACAACTTTGTATCTAGTGTAGTTTTATAGGGAAACTGCCACAGAATTATTTTATAGCAGGGGTGTCAAAGATCCAGCCCATGGGCCAGGTGTGGGCACTGTGCCCCAACATGAAGCCTCGTGTGCTGTTTGTGGGTCTCAGACTGGACCTTTGTGCTATATGCAATGGACCATCCCTGTGCACTGCATATGTTTGACTTGACCAGGCCTTTACTTTCGTAATCCAATTTAGGTAGTCGATATTACAGCAGTAGACCTAGATAGGGGTCAGCCCTTCCAGACAATTCTAATATTATAAAAGCCTAAAAGTCTGTCTGTCTGTCCGTAACGCTTTATTCCACTCTAATAGGCTGTCTTGGCAGCCAGTCAGAGTGCTCTACACAGACAGGGACAGACAGCAGAACACCGCCTGCCATGACAGTGGGGACTGAGGGGCCAGAGAGGAGGGCAGAGGGGGAGGTAGAGGGGGATGACGGGGACTGGAGTGCCACCATAACGGAGGTGATGGAGTGG
>NW_005842241.1:1331037-1332517 GCF_000455745.1 Alligator sinensis | reverse complement strand
CCCCTTGGGCCCGGGGGGCCGCCCCCCCCCCCCCCCCAAAAAACAGCCAGCAGGGAGGGGAGGCAGTGGGGAACAGGGGAGGGAGGGGAGCAGGAAGGGAAAGGGGCATTACTGGTGGCTGCGCCCCGCTGCCACCGCAAACACTGCTGCAGTCACGGGCTCCAGCCAAAAGTGGTGGGGGGAGGCAGGGAGAGGGACTGGGGCTTCTGTCGCTGCCTGCCCTCCTGTCATTCTTGATGGGCAATTGGCTAGTAGGTAAATAAAAGGCCTATCAAGGATTTCTATCAAGTGCATGGGTGAATGAAGGATCTTGGTGACAGAGGTATGGAGGCACCCGCTTCAGCCATGTGGCATACATACACTAAAGAGAGCTCATTGCACCTGTGCCACACAGCAGCCTCACTATGATCTTGGGCCCCTGTCAGACATGAAAGTAAAGGTGCAATGGGCTCTGATGTAGGATCTCCACAATCACACTTCCTACCATGCCTCATGTGTATGGTAGGAGGTGTGTCTGTGAGACTGACTATCAGATACCATAACACCTTAGTGCCAGTGCAGATCCTGATCTTGATCCCAGGCTCCCCCTGCATTGGCAAGTAGCAAACTCCTGTGGCTGGGAGCCCCATCAGTTGATTCAGGCTTCCAGCTGCAAGGGTGCACCATCAGCTGACAGCTCTCATCCTCAGGGGTACATGGTGCACTCCTGCAACTGGGAGCTGGTTTTCTGTTTAAAAAACACACATTTTCTGATAAAAATGAAAATTTCTGATTAAAAATCCCCAAATCTGCATCTTTCCATGATTAAAATGAAATGCCACTATATATATGTAGGTATCAGTTGAACACAATATTTTATTGATATATTTACAATTTTAAAGCAACATGGTGTGACAGCTGAAATTATGTCTGTGTGATAAAGGTGCTTGCTGAAGGCTCTATGAAGATTAAACTAAGTGTTTTTCTGTATTTGTTTAGATATTAAGCTATATGTTGTTGCTAAAAGCCTAATGAAAGATTAAGATGTAGTGAGGCCTTGTATAAAGTAAGGCCTAGTAAATTTAGCAAAACCTTAAAGTAGTAAGGCCCTGTGGTGTAGTTAAAATTACCTTATCAAAGGAATACAAGGCTTGTACTGCTATTGGTCAGTCTAAGGACAGTTGAAGTAAAAGGAATCTGAGTGGTTGTACGTTATCAAAACCATTCAGAAGCTTTAAATTGGCTGAAATATCTGGAAACCATTCAGAAGGAAGATGCAGCTTTGTGAAAAGGATTAGTTAGCTGTTGCCTGTGATGTAATCTTTTTATGTAATCTTTTTTATGGTATATCTAGCTTTTGCAAACTATATCTAACTGAATACTTAAGGCAACTTACTGGTGCTGGGAGGGGTGTGGTATGTGTGTGTTAAGAGATGCTTGCAGAGCACAGCGTGTGGGATGTGGAGGATTCCTGGAATGCCTCCCTAACACCAGCAGGATA
>NW_005842241.1:1324061-1330881 GCF_000455745.1 Alligator sinensis | reverse complement strand
CATAGGTATAGAGACATGCTCAGTAGAGAACGTCTTATGTCAGTGGCTTGTAACCAATCACTGAGCGATACACTTGCAAACATATGTATAAAAGGTAACCAAACGTAGAAACCGGTGTGCTTGTTTTGCGAACGATCGCCAAGCACCCCTCTCTGCGCAGACTTGAAACAATAAAGATTAAGTTGGATCCTCCACCCCTGTGTGTTCATTGGCAAGAGTGCACCGGGCACAAACTCACACCGTCCGTTGGGAACACCACCTGGATCAGTGGGCCTGTGGACCTTGAGGAGCCCAAGGACTGCATTCCAGTGTCCTTCCCGGTACCCCCTCAGACAACGTTGTTCAGGGACACCTGACTTCGCTGAACTTTGTGGAAAGAGAAGCTTGCTGTGTATCAGGCATCAGAGGGGACTGCCGATAAGTTGCCGACGCGAATTGCTTGTGTCTGTCATTGTTTGTCTTTTTACTACGCATAGCTGTGTTTTTGTTAAGTCAATAAATCTTTCTTACCTTTCTACCCCCGACCATACTCTCAATCTCGCCTCAGCAGACGGCTGGGACACATGGAAGCCTACCAGTATCTCAATCACTATAATTCTATGCCCCTCCCTGCTTTGTGGCACTGAGTAGCCCTGATATGCTGGTACCCTGTGTGGTGGGCCAATAGGGGGTACTCCTGCGTTAAGCCACCCACCTCACTGTGCCTGACCACCTTCCAGGCTCCAAGTGCTTCCCTGGGGGTGCCTCATGTCTGGCCAACCCCTTTCCTGGAGCACACCCACTAGCCTGGGGGTAGAACTGCCACCACCCAGGGATGGGCTTGATTCTGGCTCTGCGCCCCCTGGGAAACACAGGCCTAGTAGCCCCCGAGGGTACTTGACTCACTTCAAGAACTTGGGATGCTTCCCTCAGCTGGAAGCACAAGTAGTGGTCTCCCTTAGTCAACCGGACCAAGGGGACCCCAAGGCATAATCTAGACCCACTCCCAATAAATCTCCCACGCTAAGTACAAAGGAGAACTTTATTGGTTACAAGGGGTAGGGTTGGAATAGGGTACAGGGCGGCCGAGCCAAGGGGACCCCAAGGCATAATCTAGGCCCTCTCCCAATAAGTCTCCCATGCTAGGTACAAAGGAGAACTTTATTGGATACAAGGAGTAGGGTTGGAATAGGGTACAGGGTAGAGCAATATCAGAGAAATCCCATAGAGCAAACTCCCCTGGCTGGGTAGCCTTTGATCACGCATCTGAGATACTGCAAGCTATATATCTACTTAGACCTCAGCTAGCTTACTCACAAGTATCATCCAGAGGCAGGTGGAGATTCCCTCTGGAGGTAGGCAGTTCCTTGATCATGAGTTTTGAGAGGGAGAGCAAGTTTCAGATGGTCCAGCTCTTCTCTCTCTCTCTCTCTGAGTCTTCCTCATGGCTGCTGTCCCCCCCGGGCAGTCCTTAATTTATATAACCATTATGACCTCGTTTACCTGATCCAAGGGAGGCAAACACCTGTTGGCTGTCAGCCAACCAATTTGAAATGCATCAGTAGTTGCTGGACAGACTGGCAGGCTCTAGCTCTCCAGGGAGCCCCAGCCCATCCCCAGGTATGTGATGCCAGTCACATAGGCAGAGGGAGCAGGTTTCCCCCCTCCCTTGGGAATGTATCCAGCTCAGGTTACCTAAAGAGATAGGGTAAGGTGTGTATCTTTTGCTGGGCCCATCCTAACCAAATTGTCACAGAGCTGAGTTTTGGGGGGAGAAACAGAGGTGGCCTTCTGCCACACCCTGCCCATGCCATTGCCCCTCACTCCCAACCCACAGCTTCTTCAACCCTGCTGGTGCCACTCATTCCCCACCCACAGCCCCCTGGGTCTTGCTGGTGTTCCTCACTCCCCACTGACAGACCCCGGGCCCCGCTGGTGCCCCTCACTCTCCAACCACAGCCCCTTGCTCCCCCAACCCTGCCAGAGAGGGCTCCCAGCTGCCAGGGCTATGGGGCCAGGGACTGCAGCCCCCTGCGCCCCACAGCAACACCTGAGCCCTGGCTGCTGCCCGTGGGAGGCGGCAACTGCTGCGGCAGAGTGGAGCACAGAGCCTGGCTTCCATTTCCCCACGGGTGGCACGGCTGGAGCAGGGTCCATGGGGGCAGATGCAGGCTGCTTGCTGTGTGCTTAAGGCTTCCTGCCCTGTTGCCTTCCTCCTCAGGGCCTTCATGGCCCAGCGGGAAGGACATGAAGCAGCTGGGTAGAGCAGGGCCAGATGTGGAATCTTGTTGCTGCCACTGGGACTTCTGCGCCGCCTTGTCAACAAGTTTCCACACCTAGCCCTGCTCTCCCCTGCCATGCTGGGTCCTGCCCACTGGGTTGCAGAGGTCCCAGGGGGAGGGCAGCAGGGCGGGGAGCCTGAGGCTGCATGGGCAGCTAATCCCGTACACAAATCTGGGGGGCACATGCCCCCCATGTCACCCTGAGAGTGTGTGCAACTGTGGGGAGCCAGCCCTCCCCCACCCCGCTTCCAGGTGTCCTTGCCTGGGCCCTGTGAGTTGCATTTTGGCCTCAGGCCCCAAGCCCCATGCAGCACCATAGCTGGGCAGTGCCCCCAGCCCCAGATCTGCCCAACTCCCTCTCTCACTATGTGGGCATCAATTCCGCCCCCTCTCCCCTGCTACCAGACTTAACTGTGGGAGCTGCTCTCCAGACTGCCTGGCGGACATGTGCATGTGTACATACGCAGATACATGTGGCACCCGCTCCTGATCGCCCTTCTCCTGCTCCCCACAGCCCCTTGCAGCCTGGAACTCTGCCAGCCTGCAAGGCGAAACCCACCGTTTTTCACATTTTTCTCCTATTGAGAAAATCTGGGTTTTTCTCCTTAAAATGAGAAAATCTGGGTTTTACCATATTTTCCATGGCCGATGCAAAACCTAGATCCCTGGTAATAACTTTGTGGCTTATTCCTTGTTTTATCATGTCATTTATTGCATTAATGTGTGGCTGGGTAACAACTTAAGATATAACTGGTTAATTACATCTTAAGTGTAACATGTGCCATGGGCTTCATATACCAGTAAGCTGTCTTGAGCTCAGTGGCAGCTCAAACTGGTATCAGAGCTCTTGCTGATATCAGTTCACCAGCTGCTTGGCGCTGAGTCTGACTGGATTCCCTACTTTTAAGGAGCTACAGAGCACTGCTGCTGTTATCTTCTCCCCTTCCCCTCCCCTAAATTCAGCAGCAACTGAGTATAGGAGAGGGGCGAGCTTCATGAAAATAGGAACTGAGCACTGCTGCCAGGCTGCTTGCTCATCCCTTCCTTTCACCTGAGGAGGGGAGGGGAAAAGAAAACAGCAGTAGGCTGTGAAGTTGCTTGAAAGCGGGACTCCAGGCGGGCCCTGTATAGACCAGCTGGTGAACTCATACTGCTCTCAGCACATGCAGAGCTCCCAGCAGGAGCAAACTGTACGTGCCACACACCACTAAAGGGGTGCAACTATGTCTCTGCACCCCCTCTGGGTCTGCTCTGATGTTGGTGCAGTTTCTGAATATGGTACAAGCCAACTTTGTGGCAACACAACTCAAGTCTCTTGCAATTTTTGCAAGGTCTGATTACTTCTGACTACATTATCTGTAAATACTTGCATTTAGCTCAGTGCTTCATATGCTTCCTTATCTAAAACCCAAAAAGGCTGATATAGTAAATATAGTATTTTTTCTCAAAAGTGTAGCATAAAACATTAGCATTACATAATAATGTTAGCTAATGGCAAGTAAGTCCAAAGACAGATCTTAAGAACTGGGTAAGTTCTAGCATTTGGGAAAGTAATACTGGCAAATAGAGAAGTATGGAATTATTTGGCTTTCCTTGTAGAGGGTATTATAAAGCCTCATTCAGCAAACCACTTAAATAAAATACTTGCATGCATCCATTCTTATTCAACAAGAAGTTGAGCTGATTTCCATGCGACTCCTGAGTCAGGAGTTGTCATATGCTAACCCTTGACATGGTCTGGGGAAGAAAAAAATTCCTAGTCATGTGCCCACCTGACAAGATGCACCAGGCAATGGGAACCTTCAAAACTGAGCCTGCAGAGCAGAAGAAATACATTGGCTCTCTACTAGAATGTTAAGCTCCAAATTAAACATTTATCCTGTCCTCCCAATGCTGTTTCTCCTTAAAGAAAAATAAAATCAGATGGCTTTCTTGCTGCAACAAGAATATTCTTAATGCCATCATACACAGAGGATATTGCAGAAGATTTCAGGCCTGATACTCATTTGCACTAAGGCTTTTATATATTTTTTGAAAGCATGAATGGGCCCCAGTAGATGAAAATTAGGTCTTATGCATTTTTATAGAAACATCCACAGCTGCATTCAGTCTTGTCACAATTTAGTTGCAGCTGTGCACTGCAGTTCAGGCCCAGATATGAAAATTTAAGGAATGTATCTAATTTTGTGGCAATACCCAAAATATCTTATATGTGGCTGCATTCTGACAGGACTCTACACTTGCCCAAGTAGACTGGTTGTGTATTTAAAGAACTATTTCAACAGATGCTGCAGCCCCAACTAGCATTTCTGATACAACCACAGAGAATAACTTCCTAAAGGCTCCTTTAAAGTCTTCCCTCCTGCCACCTGGTCTCCTCCCTCCAAGTTTCATACAGGTTGCTACAGTTCCCATATAGCCAATCCATTCAAGGACTGGAAAATACTTCAGACAGCAATTAACTTAGTTTAGGCATGTTTTCAGTCTGTGATGGGATCATAAACTACTTGCTTTAGCAGAGCTGTAAATCCAATCTGGCTAAAAGCAAACAATTCCTTCATCTCAGTTCCCTGGACATTCAGGCACAGAACAAATGAAGGCTACAGTATTTTACAAATGTGCCTCACAAACACTTTTTCATTTGTGGTCCTAGATTAGCTGTGGCCAAAAGCAGATGGGGTGGGGGGGTGCACTCATATCCCTCTGATTCCTGCTCCACACAAAGTTTAAAACTAACTGCCTGGCAGTGCAAGCAGCATTTCTAGTCAGGCCATGCTGAGTAAGTCAATTGATTTCACAGCTGATTGTAACCTACCTGATTCCTTCTAAACTCTTCATTACACAGGTGTTAATGACCCTCTCCTTCTCTTTAATGGTCTTGATCCAGTAATCACGCTATCCTTTGTTCTGTAACTCTGCAGCGTTAGCTGCTCCTGCCCTGCAGATTGTTTTTAATTCATTCCAATGAAGTTATATTTGTTTTTGCTTCAATCTTAAACTGCATCATACAGTCCTAGACCCCTAACATATTAGTAAACTTTTAGTTTATTTTTAACTAGAGAAAAATATATTGTTTTATATGCAATGCTACACCTCACCATCTGCACCCCCTTTGCAAAATTCTAAATCTGTGTCTCTGGCCATAAGTGAACCAGAGTTATTTATTTACTTATGTATTTATTTTGCAAACAAGCTGTAATAATAATAAAGGAATCTCCTGTCTAGTAGGTGTTATCCTTTTTTGACTAGATAGGGCCCTGCTAAATATTTAAATTAAAGATGGAGAGAAACCAGAAGACTCAGGTAGACAAAACCCTGGCTGGGATAATCAAGTTGGGGATGTTCCTGCTTTGAGCAGGGGGTTGGACTAGATGATCTCCAGTTGGCTCTTTGTATAGCTTGACAGCCCTTTTTATGGTGCCATTGGTACTTTGCATGTGCAGCCAGTTTAAATGTAGGGTGCGATTCCCCAGTGAATCACATCATACAGGTAACGTGGAGTGGGTGGGCTGTTTTTCCAGCTGGACCCAAACATTTAACTTGCTTACACAGCATGCCCCCCCCCACCATGTTACCTATATGATGCAAATTGCACCATAAGTGGATACCAGCCTCACATGATCACACAAGCCACCAGCAAAGGGTGCCGTGCAAAGTCATGATCGCAGGATTCAAAATCAGAACTATGAAGCTATAAAAAGAGCTGGCCAGCTCCACAGTGAGTGCTCAAGAGCTGGTTTCTAGCTAGCTTCAATGTGTAGGGGTGGCAGGGCCCTCCTCCCAGGCCTGGCTGTGGGAAGGCTGGTGGGACAAGGCTTTGACAGGCCTGTGGATGCTAACGGGCGGCATGAGCCTGCCCCAGCATTGCCAGGTCTTAACACACTGGAAGCTCAAAATGATCATATTTGCTGAAAAACTACTGTACAGTGAAAAAATATGCAAATAAATCTTATTTACTGTCTATTGCTCACGGTAACCCTCCAGTGAGTGAGCACTGGGCCATCAAAGTTTGCAGCATTTCTTTATTTTGAGGCAAGCAGTCATCAGGAAGTCATCAGACAGGAAGCCCTAAAGCCAGTTAAGACTCCCTGAGAGCAATTTGGGTTTTGCATATGCTGCATCAATAAGCTGCCTAAAAAATTAGGGTACCTCTTAAAGGGGTATAGGTTGTAGCTGTGCTGGTCTAAGGACATAGGCAGGCAAGGCTCTTTGGGTGAATCTGATCTCTTTTATTAGACCAACTCAGAACCCAAAGAAAAATTGTTCTGAGCAAGCTTTCGGGTTTAAAAACCCTTTGTCCGGCTGACCGAGCATCGCTAAGAGCACACACCAACTGCAGAGACTTCCTCAGCCGGACGAAGGGTTTTTAAACCCGAAAGCTTGCTCAGAACAATGTTTCCAACTGTCTAAGTTGGTCCCTCTTGAACACTTTTACCACTGTTGGTCGTACACGGCAGATGGGTTGAAACCACCGCATTATCCTACACCAGCCAGACGGGTCCGCCCCAAGCCTCTCCGCCGCGGCGGGGGCAGGGCGGCGGCGCGGCCAGCAGGGGGTG
>NW_005842241.1:1322909-1323738 GCF_000455745.1 Alligator sinensis | reverse complement strand
CGGGGCGGGGCGGCTGGTAGCGTTGAGGAGCGGGGCTGGGAAGGACCTGCCCGGGTGGCCTGCTCCAGCCCCGCGCCTCCGGGCCGCCCTGTGCATGGGCATGTCTGTCCTGGTCTCGCACAGGGCATCGCATCCGCACCCGCCCCAGGGGGACTCCGTCTTGCTGCTGCTGCAAGGGTAAATACCTCAGGGAAGGGGCCATGCCCTGCTACGGAGGAAGGCAACCTCCATACCCCTCCAATAGTCCTACTAGTTTGACCCCAAACATGGATCCGTTTTTTGACCCTGAGCCCAGCAGCAAGAAGACCCTTTCTCTCAGGATTGCTGGGTTGACATCCCAGTAGGAGCACTAGTGCAACCCAGTCACCCCCCCCCCCCCCCCTTTGGTTAGTCTATAAAAGTGGCTCAACATTTCTTGGATTGGAGGCCCCCTTCACTGGACTAGTGGCACTCTCTGTAACTTCTGAAAATTGAGTGGCGCACAGTTTTAAAAGCTAATTTACATATGATGATGCTTATCTTCATGCAGAGGGGCTGGGTAGTGGGGGCTGAGAGATCATCCAGGCAGGGACAAGCCTCAGTCTTTATTTATCTGCTTATCTCCTCATACTTGGCTTATCTCTTCATACCTCAGGGCACCCTTCAAAAGGTCTGGTGGCACCCCAGGGAGCCCTGGCACTCTGGCTGAGAATCGCTGATACAGCTATAGATATAGCACAGGCTTTTGTGAGCTGAAGCTCACTTTCAACAGATGATATGAAAGGACATGCAGAAAGTAATGATAGACTTTCACTGGACCAGCTGCACAGATGTCGCCCACAGCAATGCT
>NW_005842241.1:1303634-1322878 GCF_000455745.1 Alligator sinensis | reverse complement strand
GAACGCCTTGCCTCTTGCATCATGCCTGCTCATCCTGGCTGCAGCATCACCCCGATGCTGCAGTCAGTAGCATGTCTACTCCTTAGGCTCTTTACCCCTGTGTTCAATCACACCCACATCTTCTTGGGATGTCAGCCCAATAACCCAGCATCTTAGAGTTAGGGAGAAGTTTTTTTGCTGATACTTGTTAAAAAACAAAACAAAAAAAAAACAACAAAACTGCAAGTTGTAGATAGAGGGCAGACGAGGGCAGCTTTCTTGCTGTTTCTTGTAAGTGTGCATAGCAATGGAAACTTCCAAATAGGGGTTAAAGGAAATGCTAGGCACATCAGTTTTTCCTAACTAGTATAAATGTATATCCAGCTAGTCATAGTCTGTACTTAAGGTCTTTTCTGGCATAACTGTGTTGTTTTGGAGCGTGAAGGAAGCACTGTTCTTTGAGAAGTCTGAGAAGTATGAATTGTTCTGTTCATCTGAAATATCCCTTTGAGATGCCTAGGTCACTTCACAGTCCTAGCTGATTGTAGCTGTATTGGTAAAAACTCTAGCATAATTGCAGTTGGCCAACATATTTTATTCAGAAAAGTAGTATAAATGGTACTTGCGAAAGAAATCATTAGCTGAATTCCCTGCTAGAGGCCTTTGCTAGAACTAAGTCAAGGTAGAAATTTAAGGGTGTGTAAGTCAAGCAAACGCTCACTGGAGATGAGGTCTTTGAGAGAACTGCCCAGCGCTTGTGGTCACTATTAAAGATGTTCCTGCATTTGTCATAATGCTAAATTTTTGTTCTCAGTCTATAGAAACTAGGAAATGTGGTTATCTTTGATTACTGCTGTCAAGCTGAAGTTTTTAATGCCTAACTATTTGAATTACACAGCAAAATAAAACATTTAAAATACATAAGAGCATCAGGTAGTGAAAATGTTTGCAATGGTTGAGTAAGTATCAACAGGATGTATAACATTTCTTTTGGACTTTTAAAAGCTAGTCTAATCTTAGACTGAGAAAAAGTTTTATGTTTTTACTTTAAGTCAGCCTGAAAACTAAATCTCTAGAAAAGTAGTAGGTCAGAGGCTTGGAATGAAAAGGCATTTTGAACCAAAAGCAGAATCCATGAAACTAATTGTCAGGTAGGTACAGTGAGTTCAGACCACTATAGAACATGACTTGGAGTTCCCATTATAGGTGGGACAAAATCATGCTTTGTCTGTTTAATCCAAGTGCCTTGCAGCCCTAGTTTTGTGTACATGAACACATTTTAAAAAAATCTGGGTGACACCTCTAGAGCAGTTTCTGCTAATATGAATTAACTTTGGTGGGAAAAAAACCCTTCAAGCTTAGCTTTAGCAGATTTGTGGGATGGTCTCCTGTACACATTGATGTTCTCTGTCAGAATTCTTCTTCAGTTGACCAGGTACTTTTGGAAAAGTGCTAATTTTAGAAACATTTCCCTGAGAGCAAATCTTTCGTGTAAATGCCAGTATAAGGGAAGTAAGGGAAGGGGTGAGGCAGCCCCTTCCTGTGTGGTGTCAGGCATCCTGAGGACTACAGGAGCCTGCTGAAGGCAGAAGCAATGAGGGGCCTGATCCAGCTTTTGGCAGAGCTAGCCTGCCTGCTTTCCCCCCACCTCCCAATGGCAGGGGGGTGAGCTGCCAGCAGTCTGGGGCAGTGGGCTGTAGTGAGGGGTGGGGAAAGGGCAGCTCTTCCCTTCATGGCCACACCCCCAGGTCCAACTGGGTGCTGCCCAAACTTGGAGATGCCCAATCCAACTCTCGCATGAGCCTGCCTGGGTTTCCAGCACCACACGTGCTGTCCCCATCACCTTCTCCCATTGCCAGTGCACCTAGCCACCCTCGTGCCACGCCCCCAGCGAGGCAGGGTCGACTTATACACAGGATCTACCAAAATCCTAACTTTTTTGAGTGGAAATATGGGATTGACTTATACAATGCATTGACTTGCACACCATAAAATACAGTACATTACAAAGTTGTGCTGACTGAGTGGCACTGGATATAGTGAGTGAAAAGATTCACTTTTCAGTAGCTCATGGAATGGCCAGCAGAAGGCAGCTTCTCCCAACAGAAAATGTGTCTTTTGAAGCAGTTGTTATAGCTCTGGAGACAGAAAAAAACTCCTTCTGCTCGCTGGCAGAATTGCATGCAAACTGGGGGCCTGACCTGCCTTAGCGCTGTCATTGTAGTTAAAAAGGCAATAGCTTGTATACAGGGGTGGGCAAAATAAGGCCTGTCGAGAGACTTTGTCTGGCCTGCAGCAGGTCCCTCGGCCTTGCCTGGCCCAGTCACGGGGGCAGCCCAGGCCCTGACATGTGCGGTGGGTCCTGCCACCCCGAGGTATGCGGTGGGGCTGGGGCAGTGCGGTGGCCGGACTCCATTTCCCAGCAGACCAGTGGCTCCTAGCTGCCAGACTGCCCCACTGCCCAGACGCCCTGGGCTGTCTGCCCTGTACCCACCACCTGGGGTTGGACCCACATGGGCATGGTGCTCAGCCAGGTGGCTTGTATGGGGGCCGTGTGCAGGCGTGGAGCAGCATCCGGGAGTGAGACAGGCGGACAGGGCTGGGGATACTCTGGGGTCTTAAGGCACTGACAGCATGGTGCCGGGCCCAGGGCAGAGTCACGGTCCACTGCCCACACGCCCCTGTGATGGGTGCGGGTTCCAGATTGCAGCACTGCCCTGGCCCCAGAATCGCTGCACTTGCACCACCCCAGCCCTGACCCCAGACACAGCTCCCCATCTGTGTGGCCACATGCCCTGCCCATGTGGTTCCTAGCCAGTCTCATGGATACTCTTGGAACATGGGACAGTCACAGCTTGGGGCCTGGGCTGGAGCAGAGCCCCAGTTCTGTGGGCAGGGACATGCGGGCGGTGGATTGAGGCTCTGCCCGACCCTGCACTACCACCACCCTGAGATCCTGGGGTCTCCGTAGAGGCGGAAAGGGATCTTGGAGTCGTTATTGACTCCAAGATGAACATGAGCCGCCAACACCAGACTGCAGCCAGCAAGGCCAGCCATACCTGGTCATGCGTCCAAAGATGCATCTAAAGCCAGTCCAGAGAGATGATACTCCCCCTCTATGTGACTTTGGTCAGGCTGCAGTTGGAGTACTGCGTCAAGTACTGGGTGCCGCACTTCAAAAGGGATGTGGCCAGCCTGGAGAGGGTTCAGAGGAGGGCCACCTGCTTGGTGAGAGGGCAGCAGGACAGGTCCTGTGAGGAGAGACTGAGGGATCTGAACCTGCTCAGCCTCAGCAAGAGGAGGCTGAGGGGGGACCTGGTGGCTGCCTACAAGCTCATCAGGGGATATCAACAGCAAATAGGTAGAGCCCTTTTCTCCCCAGCAGCACCTGGGGTGACAAGGAACAATGCTAATAAGCTGATGGAGAATTGGTTTAGGCTAGAGATCAGAAGGCAATATTTTACAGTTAGGGTGGCCAAAATCTGGAACCAACTTCCCAGGCAAGTGGTCCTCGCCCTTACCTTGGGGAAATTCAGGAGGAGGTTGGACGATCTCCTCTCTGGGGTCTTGTGAACCTAGCATTCATTCCTGCCTGTGGCAGGGGGTCAGGCTAGATGATCTTTTCAGGTTCCTCCTGACCCTAGCTACTATGAAACCAGCTGGGAGCCAGATGGGCAGGGAATCAGGTAGATGGGGAGCTGTGTTTGGGGCCGGGGCCAGGATCTTGGGTCAATGACAGTACGGGGCCAGGGCCAGGGCTGAGCTGTAATCCACTCCGTGCTCGCCCCTGCCCATGGAACTAGTGCCTGTTGCAGGTGTGTGGGGGCCGTGGATCATGGCTATGCCCTGGGCCCTGGCCCTGCATTGCCACTGCCCAAGATCCCGGGGTCTTTCCAGCCCCACCTGCCTATCTTACTCCCGGACACTACTCCCCACCTGTCCGTAGCCCTATCCCACGTAGGGAGTTTTGATGAGCTGTGGTGCAGGGGGGAGAGGGGTACCAGCCCGTGATGGCTCAAGAAAAGTCTCTATGTAGCTGGTGGGCCCAGATTATTCCCCGCCCTTGCCCTGTAGTGTAGAGGCAGGATAGGTAAGGTGGAAGTAATCAGGTTTGGTGCATAAGACAGGCTGATAAAGGTGAATTGAGCAGAAAGAGAAGATTTCTCTTAGAGAAAACTGGGGCAGCGCATACCTGTCAGCTATCTGCCAGGGAGTTTTCAGTCATCTGAAAACATCCCATTGAAATGAATGGGTCACTTCACAGCTTCGCAAGTATCCTGTGCAGTTGATGATTGTTCAGAGCCCATTCTCCCTACTCCAGCCTTTTAAAATGAAGGAAGGATTCTTTCATCCCACTTGTTGCATTTAGCTGGTAGATAGCATGCTTCCTCCCTGTTAGTTACATGTGTTCTCTTCTGATTGTTTCTTCAACCCTGTTGGGAGCATGGAGAGATGAGGAGGATTGCTGAGTGAGAAGGAAGTATGTCCTAGAATCCATGCTGTGTCACTCTCCCTAGGACTCCTCTGGGGGTGGATCGTGGGGTGTGGTGGCACAGTGAATTCTCTGAGATCACAACCATGTCAGTGCAGTTCCTTCCACAGCTCTTCTGTGAGCTCACCATCTCATCAGTGTGGGTTCTGGATATGGTGAATGAAAAGATTTCACTTTTCAGTCGCTGATGGAATGGCCAGCAGAAGGCAGTTTCTCCCAGCAAAAAATGTGTCTTTTGGCACAGCTGTTACTGCTCTGGAGACAGAAAAAACTCCTTCTGCTTGCTGACAGAACTGTGGTCACACAGTTCTGGAGCCCAGGGGGTGTGCACCACCACCTGCTCATCCCCTGTTTCCCCCTGCTGCTGAATTCAGTGAGGGAGGGGAAAGGTGAATGATGGAAACACACCCATCTTGAGCTCTAGGGGCTGTGGAAAAGCAGTGGCTCCAGCCAGAGCCTTTGCTGATCAGCTGGTGAGCTCATAGGACAGATCTCTGGCAGGAGCTGTGCTGACCTGCCTGTGAGCTCAGAAATCTCATTGAAGCGGGGCCACATGCCCTCACCTTGATCCACAATCTGCCTGTCCCCCCTGTCATGTCCCATCATGTCACTTTTTCAAAATAAGAACAAGGGAATTCATTGCTAATATTCACTGCAATGTTACGGCTGACTGGCAATGAGTTTTATGTGCCTCCAGAATGTAGTGTATCTGCAGCTAAAAGGTTCTCAACCTTTTCAGGATTAAAATGCCCCACCACCACTTTTTTGAATGTGGTGGCACTCCTGGCTGAGAACCATTAGCGGTGCTGCCTCAGCTTACCTCAGTGCTTCCCAGCCAGGTCCTGCTGCTGGGAAGGGCTCTGAAATGGAAGGGCTCCACACTGCAAAGCCAGCCCATGAAGGGCTGTGCCACGTGTGTGGTTCTCTCACACTAGTGCTCTGATCAGTCTAAAGCACACAGGAGCTGCCTCATGCTGTGCAGTTCTTTATGGTCCAGCACCCCCAATGCTGCTCCTGAAAGCAGAAGCAGACAGGACTGTTACAGCCAGGACTGGTTCTCCTGCCTGCTTTAGGCTGATTAAGGAGCCCTAGTGCAGGGGTAGTGAGGCAGTTTTACCTGGCCACTGTTAGTGCAGCACTTCTGAGGGGCCATGCAACACCCTGGTTGAGAACCACTGCTTTAGAAAAATGATATAAATATAAGATTAAAAAAAATCTGAGAAGTGGGAAATAGTCAGGATGCATATCCTAGAGAGAGAGAGAGAGTTAGCTATGCTAGTCTGAAGTTAGGCAGAAGGGCAGGGCAGGGTGGCATCTTAGGGTGCTGTTACAGGTTACCTTTAAAACATTTTAAATCTGTTGAAGGTTGCTGTCATAAATTACAACAGTTTCAGAGCAGTCACAGGTTAAGGCTTAATGCTGTCTCAGACCTGCACAACTGGGAGGCCTGGGAGGCACCCTCAGCAAGTTTGTGGATGATGCCAAGTTGGGGGGTGTAGTAGATGCACTGGAGGATTGGGCTAGGATTCAGAGTGACCTAGACAAATTGGAGGATTGGGTCAAAAGAAATCTTAGGAGGTTCAACAAGGACAAATGCAAAGTCCTGAACTTAGGATGGAATGATCCCATGCACCGCTACAGCCTGGGGACTGACTGACTAAGCAGCAGCTCTGCAGAGAAGGACATGGGAGTTACAGTGGACAATAAGATGGATGTGAGTCAGCAGTGTGCCTTTGTTGCCAAGAAGGCTAACTGCATAGTGGGCTGCATTAGTAGGAGTGTTGCCAGCAGATCAAGGGAAGTAATTATTCTGCACTGGAAGGCCACATCTGGAGTACAGTGTCCAGTTTTGGGCCCCTCACTATAGAAAGAATATGGACAAGTTGGAGAGAGCACAGTGGAGAGCAATGAAAATGGTTCGGGTGCTGGGGCACATGATTTATGAGGAGAGGCTGAGGGAACTGTGTTTATTTAGTCTGCAGAAGAGAAGACTAAGCTAGGATTTGACAGCAGCCTTTAAGTACCTGAAGGGGGGCTTGAAAGAGGATGGAGCTGGACTGTTCTCTATGGTGACAGATCACAGAACAAGGAACAATGGTCTCAAGTTGCAGCAAGGGAGGTTTAAGTTGGATATTAGGAAAAACTTTCTCACTATGAGGGTGGTGAATCACTGGAACAAGGTCCCCAGAGAGGTGGTGGAATCTCCATCCTTGGAAGTTTTTAAGACCTGGCTGGACAAAGCCCTGGCTGGAATGATCTAGTTGGGGATGGTCCTGCTTTGAGCAGGGGGTTGGACTAGATGACCCCCTGAGGTCCCTTCCAACCGTAATTTTCTATGATTTTATTAAACTGCCATTAGAGGGCCTGGTGAGCAGGCATGTGGACAGGAGCCAGACCTTTATCCCTTCTTTGGGGTGGGAGAGTAGTGGGGAGAGTGGCATTGCACAATTACCTGAAGACCGGCTACTTATGCAGAGTAGCTCTCACACACAATAAAAAGCTCCAACCAGCTATAAAGTTAGACCTTAAAAAAGTATGCTAACTTTAGAGCTGGTTGCTATTGAGCTTTAATGTGCACATATAGCAAGGTCTCCCCTGCGACTGGGAACCCAATAGCTGATAGGGCTTCCAGCCGCAGGGGTGCACCATGCTCTGCATAAAACCTCAAAGCTGAAGGGGCGTGGGCAGCCACTATCCCTAAGGGCTTATGGGTGTGGGAAACTCCCAGATCCTGGGGATCATGCTGATCATTTGACCCTTGGGGTGGGGGAATCTCCACTGTAATTATCCTACAGCCCCAGGGGTGCCCCTGTGGCTGGGAGCCCTTCAGCTGGGGTATGTGGGGCTTCTAGCTGCTGGAGTTTGCCAGTTCAGGGGGAGCTCAGGATTGAGCACGCCCTGCACCAGCAATAAGGTGCAACAGTATCTAATGCATGATCCCACTATTGCCTCTCCTGCCACGCGTGTGTGGCATCGCAGAAGGTGCGATTGTATGAATTGCATGTTAGATTCCATCACACCTTTAGCTTTATGTGTAGAGGGGGCCTCAGAGGCAGAGAAACCACCATGTAGTTTCCCTTACTCTGTAGCCAGCAGGAGCCAGTTAGAACCACAGGTGGGAGGGGAGTCTTTTAAAAAAAACCAACTGTTTGAAGTGATTTGGTACAGGGAAGAAGTAAAGAGAAAGAAGTGGAAAAAAGAATATAAAAAAGGACCAGAACCTTGTATTTGTTTCACTGAATTGGTATTGGCTTTGAGAGAATTGGGTTAGTTTTTATATCAGGACACACCTGAGACCCATCAGGCTTGTTGCATGCCACACTGGGGTAGGAGTTGGGTTTAGTACGCACTCACAACAGGGCAGAGCCCAGGCCAGAGACTCAATGGGCTTGCTACATGTGCCTCACCAGGGCAAAACCGTGACCCAGCAAGCTTGCTGCATGCAGGCTGCACTGAAGCAATGCGCTCATAGACCACCTGGTGCTGCTTGTTGCCCTTTGAGCCCTTGGCAGTGGTGGTGAGTATTTTCAACTCGCCCTAGATGATGATGAGGTCCAGCACCTCAGCACGGGTCCAGTTTGCAGCTTGCTGGGTGGTTTCCATTCTCTGGCTCATTCTTTTCACAGAGGTAGGCAGTAGGATTCCTGTTGCTGTTTGCATGGGAGTCCTAGAGCTAGTAGCAAACTAGGGAGCTACATTGGGTGCTCAGAGTAGTCAGGGTGTGCTGGAGTCACACCTCCTGGAGGGGAAGGGGGTGTTGACTTGTGGCCAGCACCACCCCGTTAACAGATTTTTAATAGGGGTGGGGAGGTGAACAATTCAAATAGACTCTTGTGTCATTCCAACCAATGTGAGAAGCTTATTGATTAATTGACAAAGCAAGATTAGCTGAAAAAAAGCATAATCTTACCTGATGGGTCTTGACTGCCACAAAGTGCACCTGGCCAGGCTCATGTTCTGCACAGCAGGGGGTCCTCCAGATGAACAGTCCCGCAGATGAACAGTCCAGCAGGTGTCATGTAGAAGTTCCCAAGTTTCTTCCCAACCTATGCTTACTATTTATAGCTGGTAAACATTCTAGTATAATAAAGGGCTTCCTCTGCCTGTCTGTTTGTCTGTTTGTCCGTAACGCTGTTGGTCAGCTGCGCATGCACTGCCGCCGATTGGTTGCGTGGACCCAGGTGGGGAGGAGGTGGAGGGCAGATGCGGGGACACATGCATCTGACAGCTGGCAGGGAGAGCGGGATGGCAGGGGAAGTGTTGCTGCTCAGTGGAAGAAGCAGAGGCAGGCTCACATGCACCCAACAGCTGGCAGGGAGAGGGAGTTGGTGGGTTCAGAGGGGAGAAGGGAGGGGAGGGGAGGCCAGGGGAAGCCCTTCTGCTCAGGGGAGGAGGTGGAGGTGGGTGGGGAGGGAGCCTCCACACCAGTGGCTAGAGGAGGAGGTGACAGCGGTGCAGGGGGTGTTTATATGGCTGGCCCCGAAGGGTGAGCAGGGAGGCGGGGGGTGGCCTCCCTGCCATTATTTTAAATCTGTCATTCATGATGGGTAATTGGCTAGTAATCTTAATATTCTAACTAATGATCCCTGATTGGGTTTGTTGAAATTACTTTACTGAAACTTTCAGAGCTGAATTAACCCAGATCTCTTGTGGACTTCTATGCTAGTCTGTTACCTCTGTACTTTAGTTTGAGAAAGCAGGCTCTGCCCAAGAATAGTGGCAAGCCTGATCTTTTTCCCCCCTGGAGCCGCCTGCCTGAGCTGCGGGAGGCCTGGTGCTTACCTCTGCGGCTGTGGTGACCCCTAGGGCCACCCGAGCCAGGTGCCTGCAGGCAGGTGCTTCCTGGGGGAGCCACAGCTACTGCAGAGGGAAGCACCCTGGCTGGGGCCTGGGGCCAGGGAGGGAGGGTTAAACAACCCTTACCCCACTCAAACTTACTGTTGGCTGCAACTGTGGACTATAAATTACAGAGGCACCTGGAAGCAGGAAGAGGACGTGATGAGCAACCTTGCAGAGTCCTGCTGTTGTAATTCTGGGCTGCAAATCCCAGAGACCTTGGCGGCAGCAGGAAGAGGAAGTGAACACACAGCTAGAGAGCTGTGCTCTAGTGCCCCCTGGCTTCTGCCTGAGTCACTGTAGGCATGTGGTTGCATTTTCTGAATCAAAGGAAAATAGGATCGATAGGCTTGCAAGGTGAGTGGATGAAAACCTGATGGCATTCAATATAGAGAAATGCAAGGTGCTTCACCTCGGTGCGGGGGGGACCCGCATCACACTTATAGGCTCAGCAATGCTATCCTCACTAGCACCACAGCCAAAAGAGACTCGGGGGTCATGATTGACCGCAAGATGAACATGAGCCACCAATGCAATACCACAGCTGGCAAAGCAAACGAAACTCTGGCTTGCATCTACCAATGCTTCTCAAGCAAGACCCAGGTGTGCAGGCCGCCTCCCGATCCCATCCATGTCGCCATGTGCGGGCCGGGAGCGATATGCGGACCCTTTTTTGTGCTCTGCACGGGCTGTGGCCAGCAGCCCGGGCACGCTGGATCAGAGAGAACGGGCGACACGCTAGAATTAGTTACGGACGCTTAATGGCGTTAGCCGCCACGTGCATAATTTCACGCGAACCAATAATGTGGCTCGAATTTAAATACAAATGGCGGGAACTCTTTGCACCGAGCACTTTTTAGGTGCAAAAAGAAATGCACCACGCAAAGAAAGCTACAAATTGGCGGGAAATTCTCCTTTGCACCGGGGTTCTCCTCTGCAGCAGAAAACTCCACCGTGCAAAGAAGCTGCAATTTAGCGGGAAAAATAATTCAGTGGTGCCAAAGCGCACACACAAACAAAAATCACAACTTTGGGTTGTGACACCAGGATGTCATCCTCCTGCTGTACTTGGCCTTGGTGAGGCCGAAGCTGGAGTACTGCGTCCAATTCTGGGCTCCACAATTCAGGAAGGATGTGGAGAAGCGTATTTATAGATGTAGGGTCGGAGGGGACCTGAGCAGATCATCTAGTCCGACCCCCTTCCCTGGGCAGGAATTAATTACTGGGCTCATATGACCCCTACTAAGTTTAAGCTCAAATGACCCCAGCTAGGTAGTTATCAAGCCTCCTTTTAAAGACCCCTAAGGTAGGAGCCAGCACCACTTCCCTTGGAAGCTGATTCTAGATCCTGGCCGCCCTGGTTGTGAAGTATTGCCTCCAGATTTGTAGCCAGAACCTATTCTTAATCAACTTGTGGCCATTATTCTTTGTTACTCCGGGAGGTGCTTGGGAGAACAGGGTCTCACCCATTCCCCTCTGGTCCCAGACCCTGGTAAGTTTATAGGCGGCCACTAGATCCCCTCTCAGCCTTGTCTTGTGAAGAATGAACAGGTTCAGGTCCCTTAACCTCTCCTTGTAAGGCCTGCCCTGCTGCCCCCTGATCATGCAACTGGCCCTCCTTTGGACCCTCTCAATGCTGGCCTCATCCCTCCTGAAGTGCGGCACCCAGAACTGGACACACTACTCCAACTGTGGCCTGACCAGTGTCGCATAGAGGGGGAGGATCCTGGACCTGCTTATGATGCATCTGTGGATACATGACAAGGTGCAATTAGCCTTGCTGACCGCGTCCTCACATTGGCGGCCCATGTTCATTTTGGAATCAGTAATGACTCCAAATCTCTTTCAGCCACTGTGCTTTCAAGAAGGGAGTTCCCCAGCCTATAGGTATGCTGCTGGTTCTTCCTGCCCAAGTGCAGTACCCTGCACTTGTCAGTATTGAATCCCATCCTATTCTCATTTGCCCACCCCTGTAACCTTGCCTGAGAGGCTTGAAAGAGTCCAGAGGAGAGCCACGCGCATGATCAGAGGGCAAGAGAACAGGCCTTATGAGGAGAGGCTGTGAGCTATGGGACTCTTCAGCCTGGAGAAGCACAGGCTCAGGAGTGACTTGGTGGCAGTCTATAAGTACATAAGGGATGTGCATCATGATCTGGTGCACCTGTTTACCAGAGCATCCCAGGGTATGACAAGATCCAATAGTCACAAACTCCAGCAAGACCGTTTTAGGCTGGACATAAGAAAAAACTTCTTTACTGTCCAAGCCCCCAAGGCCTGGAACAGACTCCCCGCAGAGGTGCTGCAAGCACCTACTCTGGGCACTTTTAAGAAACATTTGGACGCTTATCTTGCTGGGATCTTTTGACCCTAGCTGACTTCCTGCCCCTTGGGCAGGGGGCTGGACCCAGTGATCTTACGAGGTCCCTTCCAGCCCTAATGTCTATGAAATCTGTGAAAATGTCTGCTTGCTTCTGTTTCTGTTTAATCTGTGCAGTTTAGGCTAACCTGCAAAGACTGAATTGATTCGTTTTCTGACTGTATCTAGCCATAATGTGCTTTGTCATTGTTCTGGTTGAGCGGCTGAATCGAATGATTTTTAGGTTTCTGAAGCATTGGTTGACTTTGAACTTGTAGGGCTGGATTTGATGGCCTGAGAGGCTATTTTTAGCCCTGTTTTCCTGTGTACAAATCAGTTCAAAGTTGCCAGATGGAAACCAGTGTTTGAGCGTCTTCCTAAAAATTTCCTCTGGATTGTCCCCTGGTTTTACCCCAGAGTCAACTCTATAGTTTAGGGTTATGCATGTTAACAGGCTGATGAAGATTCCCATAGCAATAACAGAGCATTTCACTCCTTTCCTCTCATAACGTACAAAATTGTAATGTTATTTGCTTACAGACCTAGATACTTATACATAGAATTACATTTAAAAAAGTCTTAGAATTGATGCCTAGTTTAATTATTACTTTGTATCTGAATCTAGAGCTGAAAGGTGCTTCTTGGACCATCACATCTGGTTCCCTGCCTTTGCTAGTAGCATTTGTAAATTAAAGGGATCCACAAAAAATATCCATTCCACAAGCTCTCTTGAACACCACAGCCATGAGAGGGGAAAAAAAAAAAAAAAAGAAAAGAATATAAGAACATAACTCTAACTTGGCACAGATAAAGAGCAGATAGAGAATAATGTTACTGATATGTGCTGTCTGTCTTCATGATGCCAGGACACTAACATTTGAACATGTTATATTTTCTCTATATACAATGTAGGGAATTATGCTATTATGCACCCATGCACTTTTGCGCATAAAAGGTATTACCGTGCATAACTGCATAATTTTGCATAATTTAACTACAGTGGGCTCTGTGCCTTTACCTCCATGATATGGAGGTACAGAGCCATGTGGCTGGACATCTGGGTAACTGGGGAGGGGAGCCTTCAGGGGGTGGGGTGGGTATGGAGTTTGTGGCTGGCTGTGGGTGGGTGTGTGAGGTTTGTGGGTGGGTCAGTGGGCTGAGCCAGCTGGCTCAGTGCCTGCATGTGGGGCTTCCAGCACTCTAGCAGGAAGCCGCATGTAGAGGCACAGAGCCTGCCCAGCTTGATGGCGTGTGACTCCGTACCTCCATGTGCGGCTTCCTGCTAGAGTGCTGGAAGCCCCACGTGGAGGGTCAGCATGCCCCGGTGGTGCATGGACCCAGGAGCTGCGTGCCATCGGGCTGGGTGGGAAGCCGCACATGGAGGCATGGAGTCATGTGCAGAGCCAGGTGGGCTCCTGCTTGCCTCCAAGTACGGCTTCCTGCTGGAGTGCTGGAAGCCCCACGTGGAGGCATGCACCTAGCCCAATGGTGCATGGCTCCCAGTCCAGACGCCATCAGGCTGGGCCAGATGCCTCCACATGGGGCTTTCAGCACTCCAGCAGAAGCCTCACATGGAGGTACAGAGCCCACCTGGCCTGATGGTGCATGGCTGCGGCCTGCAGTGCTGCAAGTCCCGTGTGCAGGCAGGGAGCCAGCTTGGTCAGAGGCATGCACCAGTGGGCCAGGTTGGCTCCGTCACAATGTGCAGGCCCTGGGACTCGTCCAGAGGCATGCGCCACCAGGGGTTCTGCCTGCTGTGGCCATGAGCGACCCAAGGGTCCTCTTCCTGCTGCAGCTGTGCTGGCAGTGGTGGGAGCTGTATGCTGGGGGGGATGTGTGGTGGGGGCCTACCCACCTACAAACCCCACATACACACATCCACACCCCTTCACAACCCCCTGCCCCTACAAACCCCACACCTGCCCACAAACTGCACATACTCCCATACCCACCCCCGACACCCATCCATAAACCCCACACACAGCTGCCATGCCCCCTAACCATACAGAGTACCTGCATATATTTCTAAAAAAAGGTTCAAATAGTATTATATTTAATTTATTAAAAAAAAAGAAATAAAAGTATTAAATTTTGCATAATTTTGAGTTTTTCTGCACATAAATTTAAATTTTTCTGTGCATAATTCCATGGGGTGTACCTATAGCCTGTGGTAGCAGAAATACAGGGATATACTATAATTACTTGTATACCACATGCATCTTTCCCTCCAAAATTAGTCTTTCAGAATTGGAATGTGAGTTGTAAGTGAGAAAGATGATTTTCTGCCCATTCTGGAAGCATGGAGAAGCTGCTGTTTCTTTTTCTTCTCTTGCCTCCAGCATCTACATGGAGGGAGGGATGGAGTCCAGTAGGGGTAGATCCATGGGGTGTGCAGTTGCATCTCACTTTGATTCTTGCTCCACCCCAGGTTTAAAATCAACTGCCCAGCAGCAGTTCTATTCAGGCAACTCTGAAGGAATCAATTAACTTCATGGCTCATCATTTCCTGCTAATTGATCTTTACTTGGTAGGTGTTAATAACTGTCTTTCATTTTTAATGGCCATGATGTTCCACTAATCAAGCTATCCTTTTTTCAGTAATTTTGCTGTCTGTTAGATACTCCTGGTCTCTCTTCTTCCCTTTCACAGCCCTGTAGATTGGTTTTTAGCTCTTTTCAAAATCTTAAATCCATGGAGTCCCATCTTGAGCAGCATCTACAGTTTTAGCTTTTGGCTGAGCAGTCGAGTGGTTCTGACAGTTCAACTGTGAGAGGGTTGAAGCTATAGCTCAGAGGTCAGCCACGTTTTTGCCTGGAGTGCCAAAAACACCCCAACCCCGACCCATGCCACGACTTGGCATGTCAGAGGTAGATTGTGAGGGAGCTGCCAGGGGCTTGATCCTTATTGCTGATGGTGGTTGCATACACAGCTGGCCCAGGCTGTAGGCAGCTGCAGCAGGTGGCTGGCAGGCTGCAAACAGCTGCACCAGCCTCCAGTGGTGGTGGTGGTTGCACACATGCCTCTGGGCAGACAGCAGGAGAAGGGCCAGGGTTGCGCTGCCCGAGGCCCCTCTTCTGCTGTCCACCCAGAAGCATGCATCTGTTCATCGCCACAGAGCCTGGCCGGGGCTCCAGAGCCTGGTGCAGCTGTTTGTAGCCTTCCTGCTGCAGCTGGCCTGGACTCTGGGCCACTGCTGCCAGCCACAGAGCCCAGGCTGCTTGCAGCAGGGCTTGAAGCGTTCTGGCTGCCTGCTGCGAGCAGCCTGGGCTTTGCTGCTGGTGGCAGCTGTCCAGAGCCTAGACTAACTGTGGCGTGCCAAGGAAAATGGCCTCATGTGCCATGTTCTGGCATGTGTGCTGCGGGGTTGTAGACCCCTTCTACAGCTTTTGCCAGAGCAGAAAAGGGAGGGGGGAGTGAGCTGAAGATTAGGTTTTGTCCCCACTTTGTGGCCATAACTCTGAAAAAATATTTTTCATCCTTCTGCTTTCTCCACAATAAGGTGTGTATCATTTTTGGGCGTGAACAGCATGCAAGAAAATATGGTAGTCTGTGGTTGGGCAGAGGGGGAAAACAAAGTGCTGCAAAAGATGAGGTTTCTGTGTGTTGGACAAATGCAGCTGTCTTTCACTTTCTATTTTTTTAATGTTTCCCTTTAAAAACAAAACCTGGTTTTGTTCCCTGCTCTTGTTCAGCCCCACACCAGTTTTTATTTTCTAACCTTGGGCATGTCTGTATCATCAATGCACCATCACAGTGAAGCAAGGGAACCCCTGCTTCAGGAGCACAGCACCTCAAAATAATGCAGTGTAGCTGTTTTTTTAAATGCAAAATGGAGAGCACACCAAAAAGTATGAGTTCATCAGTGCATGTCCAGCAGTGCACTAAGGCAGCTATGTTACATAATTTTGGTGTGTATGTGGAGTGGGTGTGGTGTACTTCACTGCAGCACTCCACAGCATTGTCTAACAGCCTTCTAAATAGGAGGGGAGGGAAGGGGTCTTGATTATAGGCCTGTCACTATCTTTTTAATAGTTATCAACATAGTGTTTACCCTTTGTTTTGTGACCACCTTCTTCTTCATGAGCCAAATGTTCCACTGTAAGACTCTCAAGCTTTTCTGACTGCAGACTTGTGGCAGTCTGCAGCAGTTTGCAGACTTGTTTGCGCACTGTAGCAGTCTAGAAGACTCCCAAGCTCTTCTGACTTGGGCAGTGTGTAGCAAACACAAGACGTGCATGGACCAGAAGGGTGTTCCAGGTGTCTGATGCAACAGTGCACACTTTAATTGGTGGTTCTGTGGCTCCCAGGTTTTATAGGTGACTCTCAAACTTTTGCTAAACAACTTAATGCTGTGTTATTTCTTTCTGTATGAATATGCAAGCACCACTGTAAAACGGTGATCAGAGTATGCTGGAAGGTGATAACCAGGGATCCTGGTTTTCTCTGATAAAAAGATCTCTAATTTTCACATAAAAAAAAAAAAAGTACTGTAACTCAAAATCCACATTCTTCCATGATTAAAATGAAATGCCACTAATATATAGATACATATACATAGTTGTGTTTCATTTTGATCTTGGAAACATATGGGTTTTGGGTTACTTTTTTTTTTTTTAACCGAAAATTGGGGATTTTTTTACTTTATTATATCACCAGGGATCCTGGGTTTCTAACCCCAACAAGCACCTGTGTTCGTACAGGGTGGCTGATCTCTAGGCCTCCAGATGGAACTGGGAGGAGAAGTCCTTTTCAAATCAGGATATTTCAATTGGCCACATGCTTTGTGGCAGCTGTAGCTTCAGTTTTTGCAGGGTGAATGGAAGTCGCATCTTTTATGTCTCATTTCATCCCCTTAATAGAGGGTTGCTTTTACTGAACTGAACAAATTCTGGAAAGTCATTAGTCATCTCTGAGTAACTCATGTCAGAAATGGATCATTGAGTCAAATTTCTGTCTGACTTGTGTGTTTTTTCTGATCTGATGTCTGGTAACATAACTCTCAGGTTTTTTTGGAACGGTGAGTTCCTGTTTCTTTAACTGATGGAAATTCAATCCACTGATGTTGTGCTGGAGTCTTCAGACCCTATTTTATGCTTTCTTTTATTTTTGGTAGAAGGAACTTGATTTAAATCTCTGGTTAGGGTAGTGTATAGCTTGTTGTCTCCTCACTCTCCCACCCTCTTTAATCCTATTCAAAAGTGGAATTCTGTTAGAGGTTTAGTACTAAGGAGGCAAAGCAAATAGATTATTTCTATGGGAAACTTTCCTTCTGTCCTGCAGAGAACAA
This sequence comes from Alligator sinensis, assembly GCF_000455745.1. Taxonomy (NCBI): domain Eukaryota; kingdom Metazoa; phylum Chordata; order Crocodylia; family Alligatoridae; genus Alligator; species Alligator sinensis. Next base: position 1,305,928 of record NW_005842241.1, on the reverse strand, counting down.
GAAGGGTAGTCTGTGGTTACTCTAAGACTTGCTGTTGGGCCATAGTTAGAATCATATGGAACTTCGAACAAACCAGGTGTGTGTGTGTCTGTGAGATTCATCATAATTATACAGACTTTTCTTTGTTTAAATTGTAATCCAGATAAAAGTGAATAGCAGCGAGAACTGAGTTTTTAAAGTAGCTTTCATATAAGATATGCAACATAAGAATTTCTTGAATTATGTTATAATTCAAGAATTATATATGTTGTACTGTTATTTCCTGGAATAGTAAAATGGATGTATTTTTATGGTGCATTTGAATTGAAGGGGGAGAAAATATGAATTTTTCAACTTGAAATAAGTGACGAGAATGCTGTCTGAAGAGCCTATAAGCTTATGGGGGACATATTTTGAGTAACGTTTTCTTCTTTTTTATTTCATGGCTTGTCTAAATGAATGTCTTACCTTGAGGTAAGGCTGGTTGTCTCAAAACAAGCAAGCAAAACTGTCCCATAGTCCCTTGCCTCAGGGAAAATGCAATGTAAATCTGATTGGCTCGTGGAAAATTTTGTCTGGGGGCAAGTAACTTCAGGCCTGTGGTTGCGTGCATGGCTTTCTACCCGACGTATTTTAGCATTTAAACAACACTTACATTTTTCTTTGCACCTTCCCCTCCTAGCCGACTGTTTATCTGTGTGGTCAGTACTGTGGGTTGTACAGACTGAATGTCACACCTCTGCCTACATACTGTCATGTAGCAGCCTGTGGTTGCTGTCAGGATATTCCAGGATTCAACACTGGTAGTTAACCTTTTGTTACTGGGAACCCTTCAACATGCCTACTCATGGAGCTTGTGCTCAGATGTGTGCTGAAGTCCTGTGCCTTCTTACTGGGGGCTGAGGCAAAAGTGCAGCAAGGTCTTTACAGCTAGAAGGTGCCTGAAGCCATCACTAAGGAGATGGCTGTGTGGAATTGTGGCAGGCTTGTGGCCACAGAGGTGGCTGTGATGCCCCCTGTTCCTGCCCGGTTTGGACTCTAATGTCATTCTCCTTGGATTGCTTGCCCACCATGCCTTGTTCTTAATATTAACAGTTGATTAAGGGAGGCTGCCAACAGGATTTAGTGAGCCTTAATCCTAATAATTCCCCACTAGGTCTCTCATGAGCCCCAACTAGCCTTAATCCAGCCCTCAGACCTGATAGGTCCCTCTCAGTCTGAATAGGTCTTTGTAGGGCACCTGTAGCCTTAAGAGCAAATTGTGTGGCTCCTTTTCCTCCCCTACACCACATCCCAAGCCTTGTGGACGTTCTCCGTCTTTGATGTTGATTATTTATGAACTCAGCCCCCTTGGACCCTCTGGTCCCTTACACAGTCTCCCTCTGAACTCTCAGACCTTGGGTCCTGCACGCAGCCCCTCCTCCAGTCTCTTGCACAATCTAGTCTGGCTTAGCCCGCTCTGGGCTCGTGGACCCTTACCTGGCTTAAACTTTCCCTGGGCACATGAACCCTCTGGTCTGGGGCTCAAGCATTTTCCTAGGCTCTTGGACCCCTCAGTCTGAGGGCTCCTGGGTCACTGGTTCTCTAAATAAGCCATGACCCTGTCACTGCAGGGCTTAAGGCTAAACTAACAGTACAACTCAAATAAACAAGAAGCATTGCAGCCCTCTGGCAGATGCCTCAAACCATCTAGGGCAGTGGTTCTTAAACTTTTTTTTTCATAGACCACTTGAAAATGCCTCTACACTAATGCCCGTAGTATGGGGAACAAGCAGGAGGAACTTGCCCTCCTGCTGGCTGACACCAGCCCAGACATTGTGGGGATTACGGAAACATGGCGGGACTCCAAGCATGATTGGGCGGTGAATGTCAAGGGCTATAGGCTGTACAGGAGGGACAGGATAGGAAAGAGAGGTGGGGGAGTGGCACTCTATATCAAAGAGGAATACACATCCTCGCTAATTAGTAAAGAGTCAGGGGAGAAGCACTCTGAAGTGCTTTGGGTTAGGGTTCAAGGCAAAAGAGGGGAAAGGGACCTAACGGTGGGAGTTTACTATAGACCACCCAACCAAGGAGAGGAGCTTGACCAGGAATTCTTGGGTCAGCTCACCGAGGTAGCGAAGGCTAAGGATGTGGTAGTCATGGGGGACCTGAACTTCCCAGACATCTGCTGGGAGGAGCAGTCAGCCAGGTCTGAGTGCTCCCGTAGGTTCTTAGACAGAGTCCAGGACCTTCATCTAACCCAGGAGGTGCACAGCCCCACCAGGGGGGATGCCTTGTTGGACTTGGTGTTGGCCACGGGCGACGACCTGGTG
>NW_005842241.1:1301624-1303225 GCF_000455745.1 Alligator sinensis | reverse complement strand
GTTTAGTAAAAGAGATTGCCCTCCAAAGTCCTTGCCTCTCACATTATCTAGTTAAAGCACGGGGATAGGAGCCCAGTTTTTCCTAGGTTCCATCCTCATTTTTGCGTTGACTCATTGAAACTCAGAAGTGTTGTGAGGTTCATTTGAAATGTTTCAAGGCACTTAATATCTTCTGAAGGTACTGTAAAGTACAAACGTTTGTTCTTTGTTTTGCTGTTTTGCCAGAAAATGAATTAAATATCTGGGGGCCCTTAACTGAATGCTGGCCCTAAATGCTTCCTAGCTATTAATTGGTAAAACCTCTGAATATACTGCAAAAGTTTGTCAAAACCAATTTTGCTGACTCTTATTGAACTATATTTCAAGCAGAAAATGGTTTTGGGGCTGCTATTTGTTAAGAAATGATTCTACTTGCTGAATCCGATTCATAGTGGAAGTGAACTCTCTGTGGATCTTTCTGTTGATGTTTTTGGGGACTCTTGGTTTATTTTATTATTACTGCATTGAATAAAATGTATTTCACTACAATACTACCAGAAACAGAAGTTATCATATACTTCTTCCGACATCTACTTATGATAGTAGACATTACATCCATTAGTTCTGGATACAGCAACATAAGATTGTTGTAACAATCTTAAGAGTTAGATTACTTTTGTTTTACAGCTTTCATACTTTTTATTGGTTTCTATCAAACTGATACTTCTTGGGAACCTCTAACTCCTTCTCGGCCTGGAAGGACGTGGGCAGTGGGGTCCCGCAGGGATCAGTCCTTGGGCCCGCCCTGTTCAACATTTTCATCAGTGATTTGGATGTGGGGGTGCAAAGCACCCTGTTCAAATTTGCTGATGACACCAAGATGTGGGGGGATGTGGGCACAATAGAAGGGAGCAACAGGCTACAGTTGGACCTTGACAGGTTACAAGGATGGGCGGAGGAGAACAGGATGGGGGTCAAAGCAGACAAGTGCAAGGTGATGCACCTGGGGAGGAACAACCGGCACCATACCTACAGGCTGGGGAACTCCCCTCTTGTCAGCACGGAGGGGGAAAAGGATCTTGGAGTCATTATTGACTCCAAGATGAACATGGCGCGGCAGTGTGGGGAGGCGGCTAGGAAGGCCAACTGTACCTTGTCGTGCATCCACAGATGCATTTCAAGCAGGACCAAGGAGGTGATCCTCCCCATCTATGCGGCACTGGTCAGGCCGCAGCTGGAGTACTGCGTCCAGTTCTGGGAGCTGCACTTTAAGAGGGATGTGGACAGCATCGAGAGGGTCCAGAGGAGGGCCACTTGCATGATCAAGAGACAGCAGGGCAGGTCCTATGAGGAAAGGTTATGGGACCTGAACCTGTTCAGCCTCCAGAAGAGAAGGCTGAGGGGGGATCTTGTGGCCTGCTATAAACTAGTCAGGGGGGATCAACAGGCACTGGGGGAGTCCCTGTTCTCCCGAGCGCCGCCAGGAGTGACCAGGAATAACGGTCACAAGCTGGCGGAGGGAAGGTTTAAGTTGGACATCAGGAGGCACTACTTCACGGTCAGGGCGGCTAGGGTCTGGAACCAGCTTCCAAGTGAGGTGGTGCAGGCCCCCACCCTGGGGG
>NW_005842241.1:1290812-1301541 GCF_000455745.1 Alligator sinensis | reverse complement strand
CGGACTAGATGATCTGCCCAGGTCCCTTCCGACCCTAGAAACTATGAAACTATGAAAATTGCTGAGGGTCTCAGCGAACCACTTAAACTTTTTTTTTGTTCTACAAATTAAAGCATACAACTCATATTTTAATATCAGTAGTCTTACTTTACAAGTACAGATATTCTCGATTGTTCCGCAACCTTTCCGTGCACCACCTGAATGGAGCTTGCGGACCAGTGGTGGTGCGTGAACCACAGTTTGAGAGCCTCTGCTTTAGGGGTTTAACATGAAACAAAGGCCACTTGTCTGTAAACCCAATCTTTCTCTGCCCAGGGAACCTGCCTCTGCTCCCAGGCCTACAGAGTTGTTTAGCTAAATCCAGATCCTTTTAGGAGGCCTGCAGCCAGGAGCTCCTCACTTCATAGCTGCTGGGGAGAGACTGACTGACCAGTGCAGGCTCTGGGCTTTTATAGTTCCTGCTTAAGCCCTCTTCTGGTCAGGTGAGTCCCTCATGAGTTGGGATCCTGGTTTTTTCTGATTTAAAAAAAAATCCCCAATTTTCAGATTGAAAAAAAGTAACTTAAAATCCACTTTTTTCTGTGATTAACATGAAACACCATTATATATGTATGTGTATTTATGTATGTGTTTATTTATTTATTAGTAGCATTTCATTTTGATCATGGAAAACATGGTTTTTGGGTTACTTTTTTAAATCTGAAAATTGGGGATTTTTTTTTTTTATCAGAGAAAACCAGGATCCCTGCTCATGAGCTCCCCACTGCCACCTGCAACCAGTCCAGTGCCCTGCTACAGGAACAGGCAATATGACACCGTATAGTGTTGTCCTAATGCAAAGTTGGCCTAGAAGAGTTTTAAGGATAGGACCCAGGTCTGAGCCCTCTGTCCACCCTACAAAATGTTGGACAGGGTTTTGGTAGTGGATACCGGTAATGAGCCACTGCTTGTGGCTGACACAGAGTCATCTGAGTGATGCAGAGGAATCCTTGTAGGAGAATGCACCTTACACCCAGAAGCTATTTGTATTGTAGGATCCTGATTGGCTGGATAAGTCTAGCCTGGCCACTAGTCTCCTGAGCATATTGCTAGCCAACCCATCACTCCCCACCCAGGCTTCCAGCAACATGGCCAGGGAGAACAAGAAGCATGATTGCATTTGCATAAACCCCTAAAATCAACTGGCCCTACATTTTTGTTGTTAGTCATGGATACTACCACCACAGTCTGATGTAAGTTAATACATTTTTGCTTTCTGCTTCCCCTTTCCCATAAATAGAGCCTCCTTCCATGTGTTCAGACTACGTTGACAGTAATTGACAAAAATGCTTCCCTATTGCCTGAGACCCTCTCCTTTTGTTCTGATTGAGCCAGCTTCCTCTCCACAGGACTCCTAAAGCCAATGGCATGAAGTATGGAAAATGTGAAACTGAGGGCCCAGCAAAAAGCAGATACATGTACACTTCATATAGGTCATAGCCAAGTGTGGGAGGGCTGCAGTAGAATGGAGGAATTTCCTGAAGCAGGACAAGTAGAAAGGCACATCTGTTAGTGCGGAGCTAGCGGAAAAGGGGTTCAGTCTAACTTGGGACTGGAGGAAAGAAGTTTGATTTTAACAAATGGAACCTGACTGTAATGGAGAGAACAGTGGAACTAGAAATTCAGTGGCAGGTCACTGATGGAATGTATCAGACGTGTCTTATCTTCCTTTGGCATCCCACAGCAAATGCAGCAAGAAGATCGGTCAACGATAGTCCTGGAACTGCTGGAGAGTGCTGCCAACCGGGACCAGGGCTAAGTACAGACAGCAAAAAGCCTGAGGGTGAATCGATTCAATCTAGGCAGCTTCCTCTAAGCTACCTAGGTTGAACTGATAACAACTGCACTGACATTCAGTTTTCAATCGGGAAAGGCAGGGGGAGGCCTGCACTGACCCGGGCCAGTAGGTAGGGGACTCTAAAGCATTGTTTCCCAACCAGTGTGCCACGGCACAAAAGTGTGCTGTCAGAAATGAACAGGTGTGCCGTGGAGTTTTGCCATGGCAATGAGATGCAATGAACTACAGTAGGTATGAGGATGGGGAATGCCATAACAGGTGTGGTGCGGAAAATGTTTATTAATGTAAGTGCCTTGGACTGGAAAAGGTTGGGAAACATTGCTCTAGAGCATGTCTCCCAGCCTGCTGGCCATTGCCAGCCCAGCCAAGTATATCCCCAGCCCCCTGCTCTCCCCACACAGGGGGTTAAGGAGCCCCTGTCCGAGTGCTGGCCCACCTTGGGGGAGCCTCCACTTAAGGGGCTTTCCCCCAGCCTGCATTCCCTAGCCCAGCCCTGGGGAGCTGAGGGGATTCTCCCACTTCTTTCCCCCTTACCCTGCTGATTGCTTCAGCCGCTGCACAGGAGGGAGGGAGGGAGGGAGGGAGAAAAGGAGTCTTTCAGGCCAGGTGCCTGCCCAAAGCAAGCTGCTCTGGGGTTCAGGAGGGGAAGAATTCCCCTCAGCTTCCTGGGGCTGCCCCAGGCTGGGGGGCCCTGGGCTGGTGTGGGGGGAAGCCCCACAGGGCAGGGGCTTACTCCCCATGCTGGGCTGCAGGGGCAGGTGCCCACCTGGGAAGACTTCTCCCTCCCTCCTGTGGCAGCCACTGAAACAATCAGCAGCTGGGAAGGGGGAGGGAGGAAGAGCTGCCAAAGATCAAAAAGCCCCTGCTACAGAGGCTTTCCCTCCCCCCACATGCTGTGTAGACCCTGGCTAGGGGAGTTTGGGGAGTCTGTTCCTCTGCCACCCTCTTCCCCTATGAGCTGGCAGATGCAGGCAGGAAGCAGGCTAATGAGCAGCAGGGTGAGGCAGACCCTGTTCCATTGAAGCCAACAACATAGCCCAGGGCTACAAAGCATCCTGGGATGCTGTGGGACTGAGTTAACTTGAACCAGGAAGGGATCTGGGACAGAAGTTCCATTAACTGGTTTGACCTAAATCAGTTAAGTCTGAAACTACATCCAACTAGGTTTATCTTAAACCAGTTTTGGCTATTTTGAAAGCCGTTTATATGCACTGAACTTCTGTTGTGTTACAGGTTTAAATGAGTTTCTGGTCACTTATGTGTAACTTCTGTCCCTAGCCTAGGTGTTTGCCTTCAGGCCTTCCATCCTCATTTTTTTCCTGGCTGACAAGGCAAACACTTTGCTTTGGGGAAACTAGCTCATTTATTTCTGCATATTGGCTTGTTGCTATGGCACTGCAGCCCCCCCAGGGTCCCAGCAGGGTGGGAGGAGAATGTCCTCCCTCCCTCATAGGACTCTTAGTTCCTAGTAAGTTGCAGACGTCTCCCCTGCCCCCATTTGCAATGTTTGATTTTTTTTTTTCTTGTGAGTTTGCACTTGGTTTTTTTATAAACTACAAATAAAGTCTGGTTTTTCTTATTTAAAAGGAAATTGTGTTTTCTTGTCATTCAAGCAACTGTTAATTGTAATGTTCATAAGCCCACTCACACATTAAATAAGTTCATCTTAGTTAGTATGCTAGGCATTCATAGACTGTAACCTATAACATAAAGGTATGCTATCTAAAATTCATGAATGCATAGAAAATGTGCAAGGTTGACCTGTATATGGTCATTCACTAAAAATGCAAAGTGCTTTATATTCATGTTTCAGAAAGCTTGCACCAAGGGTCCTAAATGGCCAATGAGTCTGAGTAGGTCTGGGTCTCCATCAACCCCGTATACTAAGAAGTGAAGGTACAAAATGCTTAAAATCCAGGAAAATATGTGAAGCACCCATAGGAAACCCCACAGATCTGTGCTGTATTTTGCCCACCCCTGCATTAGAGGATAAGTGGGATTCTTAGGGATAAAAGGAAGGATACTTGCATTGTTAAGATTGGTGCCATTTGCTTGCTGCACTGGGAAACTGCTTTTTTTTATTAGTAGAAAAAGCAAGTGAGGGTTCCAGAAAATGTTAGCATTATGAAAGTTTCCAGCCCAGACCCTGCTGATGTTAGTGAACCTGCTGTGGTAGTTGATGAGGCCTTGGAGCATAACTTCTGTTTATGAACTCTGCAGCTTAGTGTGGGAGAGAGAGAATGGGAATCTGATTTCTGTTCATTGCACCAATGCAATTAGAGAATGCTATGCATGCAAAGCCATTCGTAACTTCCTGAGTATTGGCAAATGATGGCAACAGAACCTTTTTAATGGCAGTATACTCAGTTACTGCATCCCTAGTGGTTGCGCCCTCCATTCTCAGTTTACAACTAACAGAGTGGTGTGATGCCAGATATTAATGGAAACTTGCTCTTGAATGGACAAAGGGGTTCTCATGCTGATTTGCTGCATCTCCGTCTCAACACAGATCTCTGGTAACATGTGCTTGGGCAGTCTGAATTTCTGTAGGTGCTGTTGATACCTCAAGGTCTATAGCAGAATCCTCTCCTACCAGCTTTTTCTCGGGCCCAGAACAGTGATAACCTGAAGTGAAGCACTCCAAAAGGAAGTCCATTCTAGAGCATCTTCTCAGTCACATTGTCCTCTGGAATTATGGGAGCCCTATCATGCTTTAGCATCTTTGTGGATCGTCAATAATGGGGCTATTTCCTTCAGGGCCAAATTGATCTTTTCCTTTACATCCTGGATTTTCATGTGCCTAAAAAACATTGCACTCTCTGTTCTTTGTACGTTAACTATAGTGCTATTCCTGACTTCACTGTCTAGTAGAGAAAGGTAGTTAGCTGTGTTAATGTGAAGTCAGGCAGAAGGCAGGGAGGTTAGACCTTTGAGGCTAACTCATTCAGAAAGGCATAAACTTCTGAAGGTAACAGCCTACATTGTTAGATGCTATGAGCCATGTAAGGTGCTACCCTACCTTACCCGCTCTCTTCACTGTCTAGTGGAAGACATTGGGTCCTAGATATGTATGTTTATTTAATTACCTCATTATAACAAATCCATGTTTTTAACAGTCCAAAAAGCAGGAACTTATTTTTTATTATGCTGCAGCAAATTGACTAACAATACTGTATTATAATGAACACACACTTTTACTGGGCTTTTCATAGTGTCCCATGGCATTCTTTATAGAGTTGTAAGGCCACTGACTTAGATTTGTTTGTTTTTAATTTTCAGCCTTTAGCTCCCTTGATTTTTTTTTTTTCCTCTTCTGGTGATTTGGAGGCCAAAATACATGATTTCGAAGTAAAGGATGTTACTCCTAATTGATGGGCTTATAGGGTGAAAGAACGACACTTCATAGCAGCAGCAATAGTTTTCTAAGGAGTTGTCGTTGAAGACTTGATTAGAAATCCACATGCTACCAAAAGTCAAGGAGAAATACACCTTTTTCCAGATGATCTATCTTGCATTTTCAGTAAATTTATAAATGGGTGGTCGAGAAGTATTTCTTTCTTCAAAGTTCACAAAGCAAGACAAGGAAGGAATCTTGTGAACAATTATGATATTTTAAGACTTTACAGACTTAAAATACTAAGGTTACTGTTATTCATGTGACTTTCCCTGTGGGTGCCTGTCACATTTACGGGCTAGCTGCAACTGTGGTTTGTTTGTTTTTTTACTTAGTGACATACAGTATACAAAAATAACCAAATGCTTGTTTCCTCTATGGTAGGTTTAAAATATTTAAACTAAAGTCTAAATGCACAGGTTACTCATGAAAATAAGTTTGTGTTTTATGCAGAGAATAAATGCAGTTCTAACCGTGGGTTTTTAAAATATCTTTCTATGGGACAGTTATTGGCGAAATACTCTTAACAAACATAGATCCAAAATAAAAAATGACTTTTCCCTGAGAATTTCAGCTCCCTCTCTGCACTACATGTTGTAATACCATAAAAGGAATGTGAAAGATTTTCTCTCAACAGATAAAATGATCAAAATTCAAAAGGCAGATACCAAACCTTTACAGAAATGTTTTAATCATAATGGAAGACCTTCTTTAATCATTATCAACCAGCTGAAGTTCTTACCTAGATTTTTAGTACAGTTTTATAGTTAGCTGCAAATTCCACAGAGTTTTGGGAATTGATAGCATGAGTTTTTAAAACTTATAAATTAAAGTATGTATTCAGATATTTAATTCACCGACATCCTGGTGACAGGTGGGTGTTATTGGAAATGGCTAAGGAATATATTCTACTGGGACCACTGGGGTTGTATAGGTTTAGTTTGTGTTTTGGAATTTAATTGACTTTTAAAGGATATGAAGTTGACTTTTAAACTAAAAAAACCCTCTGTTTCCCTAAAGGCCAGTTTCTGATGATCTTTTGCATACTATTTTTCACTATTTTACTCTTCTCTTCCCAAATTAAAATGAATGGTAGGGAAGGATGGGCTTCAGATGGGTTCATAATGGAAAAAGCTAGTACAAATTGATATTAATGTGATAGGAAGTCAAATTTGTTATTCAGTAAATTACTTTAGTAGAATAATTTACATTTGAATATTGTGTCCTTGGAATCTCTGATGAAAGGTGAACAGGGAGCTGAATTACTGGAGGGTTTTACCTTAAGCCAGTATATAGCCCGCAAGAGTATAGTCGCTAGACTACAAGAAATAACTCTTAAAGAAGAGGATGCTTATTTGTAAAAGTGATTTAAAATTGTCATCCTGTGAAGAAACTTATGGAACACGCTTTTATTAGGGGTTTGCTTGATATGAAAATAATGTAGACACATCAAAATAACTTGAAAACCATGAGTGCAGAGAGGTAACATTTACCTGTAGATCAAAAGCTTAATCTGCTTTATGTGGTTTGCCAAAGAGTCAGGGAGAAAGAGACAATATATTGAAAAATGCAAGTTTTTGCATCTTTATGGTGAAGACACTAGACTAATCTAGGAAAGATTTGGCAGGATTTCTTATATGATATTATATACATTGTAACTTTTGATATGTTCTTTTTTCCCCACTGCGCTATGTTATTACACTTGCCCGTAGGGCTTTATATTGTTTGGCATTGCAAACCATCATGAAAAGCTGGAATAAAAACAAAAGATCTTTTAAGAAAAGTCAAGAGCTTGCCAAGCTTAGATTTCCTGGCGAAAAGTAGATGAAGAAGAGAAGAGATCTTCATGTTTCAGTCAGGCTTCATGATATATAGTGCAAGGAACATCTAATGATGACATTTAGTGTTTGTGGGCAGAAGGTAGTCAGCCCATATCAGTGTCTAATGGAAGCTTCTTGTATAACATCTATAAATGAACCATTATCCAGAGATAATGACATGCCCCTTCCATATGAACGTAAGGAAAGAGTCCCCAGATTATTAATTCAGAGATGATTGACAGCTGAAAGAGTACTTTTAAATCCAGCTAAACACCAGAATGCACATGACAAGAAAGATTGCTTCCAGTAGTACAGTATAATGAATAGCGTAGTTCAGAGGTGTCGAACTCACCTGGTGCCCTGGACTGATTTGAACCACAGGGCTTCTCACAGGCTGGATCCAGCATGGTGCATGGGGCAGCCACTGTGACCAGGTGGCGGCAGCAACAAGTCTGGAGACAGTGGAGGGTGTCCAGCAGTAGTGGGTCTGGGGATGGTAAGGGGTCTGGCAGTAGAAGTGAAGGGTGCTTGGGAAGGGGTCCAGGAACAGTGGCAGTGAGCCAAATTTGTTGCCAGTAGCTATGGCCAACAGGGCCAAAGGGGCCCAAATTCTGTGGCAACCATGCCCCTTTCAGTGGCCTCCTGATAGCCCAGCAGGCTGGATAGAATCTCCGTGGCCTAGATTCAACTTGTGGACTGTAGGTTTGCAACCTTTGGCATAGTCCAACATTTGATCTAAAAGAACCTCAAATGGTGGTGGTCAGAAACTATTAGCAAGTTGACAGAAGGCCTGGCTATGTCTATAAACATCTTTACTTATGGCACCAATTGACTGATACTTGGAGGCAATGAAAATCATTGTCCTAACAGCAGTTTTTATATCATATCACTGTTACCTCCCTGAATAATATTTTCTAAAGAACATTCGGCCTCTTGTACATCTATATAAGTGTATGTGAATACTCTAATAAAGGGGTAGCCAACCAGTTGTATGGGTAGCCTCTGTGGGTGGTACGTGACAGATTGGGGAAAGGACAGACAGCACAGTGGCAGAATGGGCAGGGAACAGACAGCAGAGCATCAGATCAGACAGAGAGCACACGGAAGGAAGCAGAAAACAGAGCAGCAGCTTAGTCAGCACAGGACCAGGAGCAGAAAGCAGAGCAGCACATGGGGTAAGGGGTCTGAGTGGCACTCAGGAAGGGCATGAGGCCAAGTTGTGGCATCCCTGCCAAAAAGGTTGTCCTCCACTGCCCTGCTTATGAGGCATTGCAAGTATTTTCACCCACATTTTGAAGTTTTGTTTCGTTGAAAGGCAGATCTGGGTCTCTATGTTTATACGCATTACAAAATTAAATTAAGTCGGCTCGAAAGATAGCAAATATCAAATGCATAGTTGGGTCTACAGGGGGCTAACAACAATGGGTGTAAGAAGATATATGACAGGAAGAACCATGTTATTGATATTAGTCATATCTATGTAGTGCATTGGAACAGACCATATGCTTTGCGCTTCTCTTTCAAATTCTTGTCCAAAGGCACATGAAGAACCTCTCAGTGACATTTGGTATGTTTGGTATTCAGTGCTCTGTGGGCGATAAAGGACAGTACATGCTTCCCACTCTAGTTTCCTCTCGGTCTCAAGGACACTGGCCCTAGCAATGTCTGTGCAGGACAGGTGTATACCCTGCATTTCGTTTTGTTCCATCCTGAGGGCATACATGGTAGTGCACACTGCACTGTTCCCACTCCTCAGTTCCTTTCAACTGTCTTGGCCCAGAAAGGTGTTTTTGTAGTTGGCCTTGTTACACAGTAATTTTGGGTGGCTCCCAGAGCTTTTAATATCTGGATTGCCTACACATTAACACCTGAAACTAGTTTTAAGCACTCCTTAGGCTGCTCAAAGTTACACTACTCCAAGGCAGGATTATTTCTGATCTGTATTGGAAAAAGAAAATTCTGATCTGTGTTGCCCTGCTTGTGTCATACCAAGGTGTAGCTGCTCTAGGCCACGCTAGTGTACACACCCCTCTCTTCCCCCTCCCCCACTGGCCTATATCAGGTCTACTGCCCCCACCCCCTCCCAGCACCCTATATTCCTGCTCACTGCCCCTGCCCCCTCCCTGTTTCCTGCCTCCCCCTCCCACTTGTGGCTGCCTGTACTCTGTGTTGCCCTGCTTGTGTCATACCAAGGTGTAGCTGCTCTAGGCCACGCTAGTGTACACACCCCTCTCTTCCCCCTCCCCCACTGGCCTATATCAGGTCTACTGCCCCCACCCCCTCCCAGCACCCTATATTCCTGCTCACTGCCCCTGCCCCCTCCCTGTTTCCTGCCTCCCCCTCCCACTTGTGGCTGCCTGTACTGTCTATCCCAGGGAAGCAGGGAGGGAAGGGTTACCTTGACTGCTTGACAAGAATGCCTGGGACAGACAGCACAGGCAGCTACAAGTAAGTGGAGAGGTGGGGCCTGGGGGTAGTGAGCACAGGCAACCACAAATAGGCTGGGGGAACTGGGAGAGTTCAGGGGGTGGGGGGGACAGGGGATGGGGGAAGTCTAGAATGGAAGTGGAGGGATTCTTACCTTTCAGTTGTCTGAGTCCTTGCTGGCCTGAACATGTGATTGCTTTAAACTCAAGCTGGCACTAACACCAATCGGCATTTGAGCAGCTCAGTGTAATGTGTAACAAGGCCACTAGACTGTGTTCAGAAGCTGTACCCCCCAACCCTTCACAGTCCTCTGGCTCTGGCTCTTCAGATCTGAAGTGCTTCCTGGATCTGACCTCCAAGATACAGGAGTTTAAAGTTCAAGATGGTGACATTAGCCTCTGTTATCACATCACTAGAATAAGGGACTTGTTCAGATCGCTTGCCCTTCTAGAAAATTATTTTCATGTTGCCCTTGGACCTTCTCACCTTCTGTGTTGTCACTGGCAATCCCTCAATATGAGGATGATCTCTACCATGGTTTATTGATGGGTCTTGAGGTGACTTAAGAGTCCAATCTTAGATTCATAGATTGTAAGGCTAGAAGGGACCTTGGAAGACTCGGATCATACGGGTGGCTCTTTGGACTCTCAAACTTGTCCACGATCCTTGATCCACAGATCCATCTGCCGAAGTTGCAGGTCTTTCTGCAGGGGAGAATAAGTTGCAGGCTGGGATTCCTTCCCTTTTCCTGTTTCCACTTTCTCCCTTCTCTGGTTCAAGGGCAAGATGCTTTACCTTGAAACAGGCTGCTGCTTGGTTGAGGTGGCAGTGCCATTTGAGTTGGTTGGCAGCCAGCTCCTCCAAACACTTGTTGCCAGCATCTGTTTTTTTGAGGTATGCCTTTACTTGTAGCATTTCTTTTGGCTATAGTGAGATCTCAGGCTATTACTAAGCTGGGAGCCCTTCTGTGTAGGAGTCAAGGAGTACTACTGTGTAGCAGGTCTGGGTCTCAGGGGTGACTGTGGTGCCCGCTGGTGGCTCCGCGACTGTGCTCTGCTGTGCCTCTAGAGCGCCTTCCCCTCTTTCCCACCATGCCTTGATGTAAAGCTACCAATAATAATAGGGAGGGGGCTTTCATGTGGCCCTGGTGCAACTGGATCCCCACTGGGGTTTCCAGGACCCTTTCTGGGCCTCTCTAATTGACTGTGCCCTGCTGGGCATGTAAAGCCTTAGGGGCTAGTTGCGTGGCTC
>NW_005842241.1:1282606-1290781 GCF_000455745.1 Alligator sinensis | reverse complement strand
TCCCTACACCACACCCCAAGTCTCACGGTTGTTACAATATCTGTGTTCCCTCCTCCTCGGCCTCTACCCCTTTACTCTGGCTAGGCCTTTTACCCCTGGCCCACTGTGTCAGACCTGGGCTTTGAGGCACTAGCTCTGGTTTGTTCCTTCTGGTCACTGGGCCCCTGGCCCCTGTCTGGTCATGGCCCTCTCGGCTGCTGGACCCCTGGGACCCTCTTTTTGGCTCTGTGGTCTTGCACTCTGCCCAATCTGGGCTCAACAGTCTCTTGAGCTTTAAGTCTGGCTCTGGCAGGGCTCAAGGTGATTGTGTGCTCTTCAGGGTCGAAGTCAACTCTTCAGGAGCACCCTTATAGTCCCAACCCAAACCACTGATGTAAATACAACATAAACATAAGCCCCTGGGCTATAACAGAAACACAAAAGGAAACAGCACTCTGCCCCTTTAAGAGGGTAAACTTTCCCTCACTGCTCAGCTAGGATAGTCTCCTGGCCCTGGGCTAAGTCTTGGTGAGCTTCCCTAACTTCACCGGGGATCCAAATGCAGCACCACAGGCTAGGTGAAGATATACAAAAAGCCCAAGCCTGACTTGATTCAGTCTTTTCAGGTTAGTCTAACCTGCATGGATTGAACCATTTGCAAGTAAATAGACATTCACTTTTGATTCCGGAAATGCAGCCACTTGCAGTGGCTCAGGCTGGAAGCCGGGAAGGTGGGGGAGGGAGTGGGCTCTAGAGTGAGCCCTTGGCTGCAGAGAAGCTGTGTTAAAGGCAGGGCATGGCCAGGCCCCAGCAGGCTGAGTAGGGGGAGGGTTTAAACCTCCATTCTGGTCTGCAAAGACCCCAGCTGGGGTGTGCCTGGAGGGGGAAGGGAGAAACAGCCCCTGCCAGGCGTTTCCCACCCCACCCTTGCTGCTGGAGCGGCAGGGGGCATGGTCAGTCTGGTAGTAGCATCAAGCAAATGTGGGAGGGAGGGGGTTTAATTCTCCCCTCCCTGCCCTGTCCCACTGGCACAGACGCAAGCTAGGGTCTGCCTGGCCAGGGAGAAGCAGCCTATGTCAGGGTCTGCTCTGCCTCTTCATTGCTTCAGGGGCAGGGGCATGGCCAGATGCCATCCCAGCATGTCGCTCTGGGTGAATGGAGCAGGCATAGGGTTTATTACCCACTCTGTCCTCTCTCACCCCAGGGGACTGCAGCCAGGATCTGCCAGCCCCAGCCTCTGCTGCTTGCCCCTGGCCAGACCCCACTACCGGGAAGAGGCTTGCCAGCAGGGGGGCTGGGCTGAAGCTACACTTGCGGAGGGCAGGCACTGGGTGCGGGAGCTACAGGGTGGGCTACAGCCACCCCAAAATTCCCCATAGCCTACGCTGTAGCTCCCTCTTCCAGCACTGCTTCTGCCTGCCCTGGCCCAGTCCGCCCACTTGGAAGAGGCCGGTGCAGCCCATGCACACAGATCCTGGGGGCATATCCCTCCATGCCTTCCCTGGAGGTGTGTGCAGCCCCCATCCTGCCTGTGGCTCTGTCCCGTGCCCCGCCCCACCCCACCCCAGCTGGGAAGTGCCTTCCCCTGCCCCAACCTCACTCCCTCTCTCACTGGGGGGGCTTCAATCTGCACCCCCCATGCCCCTGCTCTCCCCCATATCCCTTGCCCCCCACAGACTTACCCGCTGGATGCTGTTTTTCAAGCTGCTGGGCTACATTTTTGGCCGCATGTGTGCTGCAGCTGCATGCATGCACGCACATGGTATTTATCAATGACAGTATCAGCTACACTGGCCAAAAAAAGCTGATTGCCGATAATGTAAAATTTCCTTTTATCGGTGCCAATCCGATACGGACTGATATATTGGTGCAGCTCAAATTGGAGTTGTACAAACTCATTGGGAATGTGCATCTGGACAATGCATCTGGAAGAACTCCAGTTACTCGTAAGTAACTTCTTTCTTCCATTCCTTAAACCTGATTTTTACAACTCTTCTTGTGCCTACCTAAATGGATCATGCTGTGCTACCCTTCCACCTATAACTTAGGATACTGTCACACAAGATCTACCTTTTACATGCTAGATGTTGCTCAGGCTGGTGTGTTAAGCTCCATTTTTCTCCATTGCTTTGTGCTTTGAAAGGGCTTGGCCATTTCTTTTGACATCTAAGGTTGAGGACAAGTCACAGACCTGCAGACCTCATAGCAGAGGCATAAGATTCTCTTTCTGATCTGGGCTGGTGGTGGTAGTGCCGGTGCCGGGGGGCAGGAATAGCACTGATCACTGGAGGGAGCGAGGAGAGGGAATAAAGTGTTACCTCCTGGAGCTCTCCTCAGGTGAGTGCTGCTGCTTGTCTCCTAGCATCATTAGCTTGGGCTGCTACTACCTATTTGCAAGTGGGTGGCAATTTGCAAGTGGGTAGGATGGGAAGGAGCGTCTCCTGATACCCCATTCACCCCTCATCCCTGGGGCATGGCTGCACTTCCCATGGAAAAGCTTCTTGGGGTGGGAAGCCACCCTTCTCCCACTCCAGATACCCTGCTAGGCATGGCGCTGCCCCTGCCCAGCTGTACCTGCTCGACTGCACCTGCTTTGGGAAAGACTCCTGGGTGAAGGGGCCAAACCAGTTCCCTTTCTTATTTGGCACCTGGGACTAGTGCCTCTCTCGCCCCACTTCAGTTATTCTAGTGCGTTGATGACTGCCAATAGTCCACGAATTGACACGATCCAGACTAGGCGCTGCATGTGTTGGAAGGGGAGCGTTTGATCAAATATGTTGCGAAGTTGCATGCTTTTACTAGGAATAGAGGGACATGTAACTGTATAGGTGATTATAAACTGGAACAGGTAACCTAAGGAGATTGCTTATCATCAGGGATTCTGGTTTTCCCTGTTTAAAATAGCAAATTCTCTGATTTAAAACCCCCATAATCCGCATGCTTTCCATGATTAAAATGAAATGCCACTACATATATATAGGTATCAGTTGAAGACAATGTTTTATTGATATTTACAATTTTAAAGAAATTCGGAAGCCTACCAGTGCCTCAGTCATTATAATAAAATAAATTCTAAATACATATACATTTTGGTGTTTGCTTTTGGGGTTTTTATCATGGAAAATCAGAACTGTCCCTGCCCCCTTGTCTCATCAGGATGCGGGTTCAGCTGTGGCTGTCCTTCCACTGCTTTGTGGCACTGAACAGCCCTGATATGCCGGTGCCCTGCCCAGGCCATTGCCCCTCACTCCTTATCCACAGCTCCCTGCCCCCCAGCTGCCAGAGCTATGGGGCCAGTGACCCGGGTGTGTAGCTCCCTGCCTCCTGCAACACCGCCTGAGCCCTGGCTGTGGGAGGCGGAATCTCCTGTGGCAGAGTAGAGCACAGAGCCTGGCTCCCCTTCCCTTGTGGATGGCACAAGCAAAGCAGAGCCTGTTGGGGGAGCAGGGGTGGGCTGCCCACTGCAGGCTCAGGTTCCCCACCCTGCTGCCCTCCCACCAGGGCCTCCATAGCCCAGCAGGCGGATCCTGGAGTGGCAGGGCAGAGTGGGGCTGGGGGGGAAGCTTGTTGCTGCCACTGGGAGCTTCCTACTGCCACGGTGAGGTGCTCCCTGCCCACCCAGCAGCAGCGTGGGGCACAACTCCATGCCCTCAGTCCTGCTACTGCCGGGTGGGCAGAGGGCACCTCACCATGGCAGCATGGGGCTCCTAGCTGCGGCAGTGAGCTTCCCTGCCCTGCTGTGCCCTGCCACATCGGGTCCCGCATGCCAGATTGCAGAGGCCCCCAGGGGGAGGGCAGCAGGGTGGGGAGCTCTGAGCCCACAACGGGCAGCACACCTACACCCTAAGCACAAATCTGTGAGGCACGTGCCCCCCCCCCCAGTGCCCTCTGGGAGTGCATGCAGCAGCAGGAAGCTAGGCCCTCCCTTCCCCCTACCTCCCAAATGAGCCACCTGTGGCTCTGTGCTGTTTCCCACCCAGACTTTGCGACCGTGCATTCCAGCCCCAGGCCCCAAGCCCTGTGCACCACTCCAGCTGGGCTGCAGCCCCAGTCCCTGCCCAACTCCCTCCCTCCCTCACTATGGGGGCCTCAATCCCCTTCCTCCCCAACCTCTGCTATACTTACCTGCGGGAGCTGCTCTCTAGGCTGCCTGGCGGTTATATGCATGTGTATGTGTGCACATGCACATGGTACCCCCTGACTGAGCACCCTTCTCCCACTCCCCCCAGCCCCTTGCAGGCTGGGACTCTGCCAGCCTGCAAGGGGAAACCCACCTGTTCCTGTGGTTTTTTTTTTCCCCTCAAAATGAGAAAATCCGGGTTTTACTGCATTTTTCCATAATGCAGCTTATCATTAATTACATTAAAGTGCAGGTCTGATAAATGTTTGTCCAAGATGATTTAGACAGGGATAATCCTACCTTTAAACAAGGGTTTGATGACCTCTTGAAGACCCTCTCCAGCCCAATTTTCCTATGATTCCGTGTGCTGTCAGGGATATGTTACACCTCTCCCAGACCTAGGACAATGTAGGGTCACATGCTGAAGGTTCCCATTCAAACAGAAGTCACTTTGGACAATAAGATAGAGGTGGGGTTTGAAAAGTAGAAATATCCCACACAAGAGCCTAAAGTATCTGGGATTTACAGTGGACCTTAAAAACTTAAGCCTAAGGAATGTTTAAGATTTGTACAGAATCGGAGATGGGGACCTTTATATAGGCGTTTATTGCTTTGAGTAGACCTGCATATTTTTGTACTTGCTAAAGTAAGGAGTGCTTGGTTTCTTGGACCCCTTACAAACCTTGTATATCTGTTTGTTTTTGCTGCTTCGTATTTCTAAATAGATTGGAGCCTTGAGATTGGGCTTGTTTAAGTTATTGGGGGTTTGGAGTAGCTGTCTTGGGGGGGGGGGGGGGGGCCTAGCTGGACTTTGAAGTCCCATTTCTGTGACGACAGTACAAAGAGCCAGTGCCCAGGAGGTGACTCAGAGGCGAAGGAATGTACTCGGATCAAGAAAGTTAAGAGAATGCAGGCCCAATTGCGATGACCCAAATGTGACTCCTGGTGAGTGCCAGGACTGTGGGAAGCATGCATAGAATGGGATGATTGTTGTAGACCCACAACTCCTTGTTTTAATGTGTTTCAAACAGCTTATTTGGCCTAGGGAGAGTATTAAGCATCCAGCTGCCATTTATGCCTACAAAAAGTTTCCTTCATGCAGCACCTATGTTTTCTCTCTCTCTCTCATTTATTAAGGGAAGTCCTGAAGTCCAGTCAAAAAACAAGCCAATTCTAGTGATGGTTTAGTTTTCATCCACGTGTTTTATTCAGTTGCTAAGTCTGAGAAGGTTTTTGTTCTTTTTTTTTTTTTAAAGATAAAGCACCTCTGTCAAAGAGTCTCTTATTAGTTCCAAGTGCCCTGTCGATTCTGTTGACTCTGCTCTTCCAACATTATCGGAAGTTCTTCGTGTATAATCTACAAGCTGTAAAAGAGGATTTTCAGGTAAGTGTCAGTTCATTTGTGAAGCAGTGGGAGGGCTTTGCTAAATATTATCTAGCATCTGCAACTCTCCATTCTAATACTCCCATAGTTTTCTTTACCTGTTGTCTTGATCCAACTCTTTAATCTTTGCCTTTACCGCTCTGCTATATTTATATAACCCATGAATATAAATTGCCAGACCAGGTTTACTCTCTTCTGCTAAAACAAACCATCCGTATAATGCTTATTATATCCTTTTTGCTTGAAAACTGATTTTATTGTATCGTCTGTCTTCCAGAGGAGAAATCTGAGCTTTGCTATGTATTGACATACTATTAATACCAATTTAATAGGATGATATTTTGATATGAATATTAATATTTGCATTGTGCTCAGATATTCAGGCTCAGATATTTTAGGCTTAAACATTTTAATATCTTGAAGATCTGGGGCTTACGTTACGTCTATACCATTTCCAAGCCAAGTCTGAGACGGCCACAGAGACGACGCCTAACCTACTTGCTCCTGCTCAGCACAGACAAAAGCCTGAAAATTATGCAGTAGAATCAGAGTGGCCCTGCATAGTGTGATGAGGAAAGTACTCAGGGCTGTTCAAAGTTGTGCCTAGAATATCTAATTTAAGTTTTGTGGCATGTACTAAGTGGGCAGTTCATGCTTCTCAGCACAGAGGCAGTATAGAACAAGTTTTTTGTCTTTAAGTCTGAAAAGGTAAATTGAAGTCAGAAAAGTTTGGCTTTTAACTGATTATTTTTGCTGTGTAAAGAATATATTTGTGTGTTTGTTTTGTATTGTGTACTTACAAGATATTTTCTGCTTGGATTTCTTTGTTTATATTTTTAAAGTTAGAAATAAATTGTAATTTTCCCTTTACTTGCTGGAAGTTTGGCAAAGGTCTTTGAGAGTCTCAGGATAGTGAAAAAGCATGAAGTTGCAACTTCTTTCTCCCTTACCATTAACCCAGCTTTCACTGCGGACATGAGGGGAAGCTGACAATATTCCATGGACTATTACTGACTCCATACGTTCATTTGTGAGGGGATGAGGATTTCATTTTAATAGTTCAGATTACATTTTGATGTACTGTTAGCATTTATCGTTTCCAAATATCTTGCTAACATTAATTTCTTCCTTTTGCTGAATTCCTGATATTGTTGGTATATCAAAATGTAGAAACAGACTGGAAAAGCAAATAAGGAAAAAAAGTGTTTGAGGAAATGCACATTTTTCAGTATTATTAATAATTTTCTTTTTTTCAAGTTATCCTTAAGAGGATCCTATAATCCCTTAATTTGCTTTATAATGTTGAAAAATACTTAGCAATAGCAAGTCCTGTTGGAAGGAATCCTTTCTTCATTAGCAACACTACTATATACAAGTATCTCAGGAAAGCCTATTAGGGAATAATTTGGGGAGTTTATATTTTTTTTTCTTAATTCTGTTTAATCCTAGGAAATTGGTGCAGTGTTGCTCAGCCATCTGTCCCTGAAGGCCACATGAGTGGTGTGGGGTCAGTCCCTAGTAGAGGTGCACTGATATATTGGTCCATATTGGATCATCACCGATAAAAGGAAAATTAATGTTATCACCAATTGACTTTTTTTGGCCAGTGTAGCTGATTAATGTCACGATAAATGTCTCATGCGCACAGCTGTAGCATGCAGGTGGCTAGGAATGCAGCCTGGTAGTTTGGAGAGCAGAGCGTGGCCAGTAAGTCTGTGGTGGGGGAGGGGCATAGAGGAGGGAAGGGGTGTGGGGGGGATGCAGATCGAGGACCCCATGTTGAGGGATGGAGTGGAGCTGAGGCAGGGGCAGGCACTGCCCAGCCAGGGTGGTGCGGGGCATGGGACAGGGCTGCAGGCAGCTTATCTGGGGGTTGTGGGATGGGATGGTGAGGGGGCTGTTCCCAACCCCATTTCCCTTCTCCCCCCACAGACTTACTGGCAGGATGTTGCTCTCCAAGCTGTCGGGCTGCATATTGGCTATTGGATTGATATTGGCTGATATGGCTGTAATAATCGGCCAAAAAAATCTTTATTGGTGCACCCCTAGTCCCTAGGTGCTGTTACACCATGTGCCAGTCTGGCCCCACACTTCTGGATCCCATTTTGTGCCGGTCCAACCCTCACACCCAGATTCCACTACACCTGGAGCAACCCCACATGTTGGCATAATGTAATACACAGGGCAACATCATCCAGCCAGTGGGGCTCAGGGTTTCAGAAATTTAGCAGTAAGGGTGTGACAACACTGCCAGCACTCTCCCACTGCCACATTTCCAGATCTCGTTGGTCTAATGACACAGCTCTGTGGGCTGGATCTGGCCTGATGGCCATAGTTGAGCATCACTGATTTAGTGTCTATATACGTTGTTAAGACGATTCTGCATACTTCTCAGACCAGAGACAATGGTTCAGCCTTGATGAATCTCATGCAGGTGAGTGTACTGTTGGGACAAAAGGACGGTCGAAGCTTAGTGATGCCTCTCTAACTAAGGGACAGATCTTAGAGCAGTGGAATTCCTCCAGAAGAAAAACTAGATATTTGGTGTTTAACACTGGGCCTTAAACACCAGAGAGCCTGAGAAACTTTGGATTTGTGAAGATCTGGGAAATGGGCATTTTGAAGAAGCAGAGCAGCATGGATTTGTAGCAGAGGGGTCAACTCTAAATGTGGAGTCAAATGAAGAAGGAAA
>NW_005842241.1:1268614-1282596 GCF_000455745.1 Alligator sinensis | reverse complement strand
CACTTCACAAAAGCAATTATATGATGTGGTTGTCCGTGATAGAAGGGGACTGGACTTGATGACACACTAGGTCACTGCTGTATTCCTGTGATTTAGGGAAGGACGACTCCTTTGAGACATCTGATATAAACTTTTAAGAATGCTTGAATGCGGGAGAAATGGAGTCGGATAAATATATGAAGGCATTTATCGTTTTGTCTAGATTTTTCTGATAGCTAAAGTGAAAAGAGATTGCGTCTTGGAACCCCTACAAAATCCTTGTGCCTGTTTGCTTCAATTATTACATCTCTCTGAAGTGGTGAACTGTAAACACAGTGTGCCCACAGGTTGGAGTTTTAGGTATACTTAAATTATTGGGTTATCTTGGGGAGTCAGCACTGGCCTTGGAGGCTTAAAACAGTTTTCCTGTGAGGTACCCTTCCATAAAAGTTAGGATACTCAGTTATTGCTCCTGAAAAGCTTGGGTCAATAGACTTCAGTCAGTACTTTTGGCCCTGAGAAGCTTGAAGTTCACAGGCCAAATGTTGGGACCCGAATGTAGCAGTGTAGTTGTATGTCCAACAGATAGAACTTTACTAGGGTTGTTTAACAGTTGGTATTTGCAAACATGAAGCATGAAAGTAAATTTCGTCTGACCTGCATGGCACTTAAAAAAATAAAGTTTACTGGAAAATATTTTTATTTTTAAACAAGATTTACTAAAATATACTAATCAATTTTGACCAACTATTACAGAAAAAAAAATGGACCACTTTATTTACTAAGGCTGTTCTTGTTAAATATTTCCTCTTTTGTAATATGCTTTATCTGAATACATGTCCCTGGAAGAACTTCCATTGGGAATGAGAATTAAAGATCCTGGTGCTTTTTTAAAATCTTCTAGATTTGGAGACTTGTATGTGGAAGAACGGTATGTCTTGATCTAAAAGACGCATTCTGCAGCAGCTTGCTCATTTACAACTTTAGAATATTTGAAAGAAGATATGGCAGCAGAAAATTTTCAGTAAGTTACATGTATATTTTTTTCAATACAGTGATTGCTAATCACGTTAAAATCTTCTGTCTCAGATTTACCATATTTACTTGAATATAAGACAATACTGATTATAAGATAACTTGCCCAATCATTAGATTCTGTAGATGAAAAATGTATACATTTGCTGTAATTTCCCAAGCATAGAATCTAAGTCTGCACTGGAGGTTTGTCTTGGATTTGTTGACCACCTACTGCTACAGCAGGGAAAACCAATCTGGGGGTTCAGGAAGCACCCTCTGCACCTGCCCCCCTCCCCCAACTTCTTCCTGTGACAGGGGAATGTCTCAAGGTCGGTCCAATCATTGGCCTGCCCAGCTGACTCACCTGCCATGCCTTTGATGGAACTGAATAGTTGTTGACAGGTGGGACACTGTCCATTTATTGCCCTGATGCCAAGGGCATAATACACGGCTATGAACCTCCCCGTATACTGTGTCCCATGCCTTGCAGATGGCATCCAAACAGTTGACTCTCACTTGGCCCTTCCCAGGGCCAAACTGCCCCTATGCCGGGCCCCTTTCACACCCCATAACTGGGTCCCACTCCCAATGCCCCTTTTTCTGTGTCCCACTCATTCTTGCCCCACCACGTGCCACGCACTCTGCCCTACCTCTGTATGGCCCTTCAGGCCCCTTTAGACCTACTTCATACAGCCCTTCAGGCGTCCTCTCTCTTGTGCTTGGTCCTGGCCCCTCATAGACCTTCAGACCACCCAATTCAGGCCCTACTGTACAACAGGGCATTAGGCCTATTGTCCCACACTCTGGGCTGACTCTGTCCCCTGGTCTTTTCTGGCCTCGGGCAGCCCAAACTCAGCCTATGGCCCACTCAGATGTCTGTTGACATGCCTGTACCCCAAACCTGTCCCCTCAATGGCGTAACCCACCAGGTCATGGGGGCTGAGGCTTTCTGGTACGCTATCCTTACCTTTCACTGGAAGGGCACAAGTGTGGCATTTCCTGGGGACTGCCCCAGCACACCTTCAGACCCCAGCAGGGTGTAGATTTCAGGTCTTACCCAGGACCAGGAACCTCTTCCTTCCCCATAGTTCCTACCCTACTTGCAGCTCCAGATGTTTTGGGAACTGCAGGCTGAATCATGTTGCTCCTCTGGCTCCCTAGGTGTAACTGCCAGCTCTGCCCCTAGGGCTTGGGTTTATACTAAGGTGGCCCAGCCCTCCTCTAATCCACTGGCCCCCTTCTGTCATGTGACCATCCAATTGGGCCAGACTGCTCCTGCTGGCTACTCGGAGCCTGCCTGAAACCTCTTAAAGTGGCAGGCACAACCTGTGCTCTGCCACATTTCTCTCTGCAGGCTCATCCCTCCTCCTTACTATCACAGGCCCTGATCTCCCTGAGCATATGGAGGTGAGGAACAAATTTGAAAAAAACCTAACCTTGAATAAACATAGCAATTTGCATATAGTACCCATAGACTTAGTTCACCCAGAAATGATGCATTTTATCTTTTTTGAAACTGCTACAAGTTTTAGCACAGGTATTCCATAAACTGTAAGTAGCAGTTTAGCATCTACTTATATCGAGAACAAACTATGTATAATATTAGTCCAAAGCCAAAAGGCTCATGATTTACCATATAGTTCATTGATTAGGCCCCATCAGAGTCAACAGCATTTCAAGCCATGGTGATCCCACAGCTCAGCACTACACAATATGTGTCTGTACTCCAGATACCTCCCACAAAGGATCCGTGTGCTGATTAGCTCCCCACTCATAACTGGAACTGGGTGTTCCTGTCATGAGTCCTGGGACCCTCCAAAAATGTATCTGCAGATGAGGTGCAGGGCAGCCTGGTCTGACTTCACCTCATGGAGGACGGGGCCCCACTGATTATATATGCCAGACTGAGTGAGGGGCAAAAGGGATTCTGGGTGAACTGTTTGGGACCCTGTTTTGTAATGTTTGCCAGACATTTAAGGCTGGTGAAGAAACAGCAATAACTGGAAATGGGCGGGGGGGAAACCCGCAGCTAAGCTGTGCGAGTAAAGAGGAAGTTGAGATGTAAAGAGTTGGTGCTGAGGAGGACTGCACTCAGTGTCTTACCATATGTCATATTCAGATGGGTTACACTAACCTATCTTTTTGGTAGGTTCCCATCAGTATGTTTGCCCTATATGGGCCATGTACTTTACAGTCATGCTCAGTGTCGTCTGAATTTAATCAACTTCATAGTTGGTTTCCACTACTGAGCACATGCTGCATTTAGCAGCAGTTCAAGGATAGATGATGTATTTAATGCCGTTTCCTTGTATACAAATGTAAGATGAGGGGTTTCCCCACAATGTTGGTGAGGGGGGACCTTTTCTTTTATATTTGAGTTGATGGGAGGGGGTGGGGAACTTTGTCTTTATATTTGAGTAAATATGGTATTGCAGTTTTTATTGCTGCACTCTCTGTTGAAGAATGCCTTTTACAATTGCATGCTTGTTTTTAAAAGTAGTGTTAATGTTAAGATATATTCTTAATTGGAGATTTATTTACATGAATCAGATTTAAAATTCCTGTTTAGTATTCTAAGACCAAGACTAGGGTTGAGGATTTGACTGGTCAAATAGTTTGGTCAATTGACTGGTCAACTATCAGTGAATAAAAATTTGTAAAAAACAGACCAACAACAACCCCCACCCCCAACCCACAAATTTTCCATTAAGAAATGCGTTAAAAAACGGTAAAATAATATTTCTGTCAAGAAAACTACAAAAAGATGTAGTGTTGGGTTTTTGTTTGTTTGTTTGTTTGTTTGTAAAAGTGCTATAAACTTTGATTGGTTAAAAATATGCAGTCAATTGTCCAGTTAATTGACTGGCTTACCAACCCTACTCACTTACTCGAGACCATTTTAATTTTTTATTTAATAAACAATGGTTCTGTCAACACATTTCAGTGGGCCCATGGAATTGAATTTTATCTACCAATCTAATTCTTTTTCATTGCTTAATATCAAAAGTCTAGTCTGATACTAATGTATATTTGTCTTTAATTGAAGACCTGAAATGGACTCTTTGGCATATTTAGATATGAGATCCATATGTTTAATGGAAATAACACCATGAATACCATTTAATTAAATCTAATTATGTAAACTGATCTGTGTTTGGGACCTATTTTATTTTTTTCTTTTTCAGTCCTTTTTACTGGGCTCCTGGATGCTTTCAGCTTTGTTTGATCTTCTTCTTGTAGAAGTTGTGCAGTATGTCTTTGGCATCACTATCAGCAGCTTGCCCTCTGGATTGTAAGTAGCTCTTAATGGGCTTGTTTATTTCTAATCATTTTAAATTTGTTTTCAAGAGATTAATTATTACAGATTTAGGGAATGACCTCCTAATTAAACCTTTCAAGTGCAGTTAGTCCTTTTTATAGTGCAGTGTAAAAGTTCTTGGCCCAAACATTATTTTTATAATAATTCTTTTCCAAATATGATGGTACTACTTATGTATAGTAGTATTTTTGATATTATTTTTCCATGGTTACTTTCAATTCTGCCACATACTTTTGAAAGGAGTTGCATTGCAATATATGGCAAAATATTGATATCTTTTCTACCCAGTACAGTATTCCCACATGTTTTTATTAATTTTGCGCACTTTTTTTTTAGTAGCAAAGTTAGTGTTAAAATCCCACAACTAACATTACTGTAGTCCATTTTGCAGGATTCACTCTGTTCCTCAGATGAACTGCTCATGGAGTGGGGGGAAGGGGGAGAATCTTGTGCCCCATAAGAGTTGGCATCTGAGGATTGTGCCCTGCTCACCCTGCCCTAGTCACGGTGACTAGGGCATATGGAAGTTAACATAATAAAAAAGCATGTGTTAGACATTCTAAATTAGCTGTTAAGTGTGTTGGTGCATATCAGTCTTCACAGGGATTGGAGATTAATATATGAAGTTCACTGCTTTGAAAGGTATTGGTGAGATGCTATTTATATAAATTAACATATTTAATTCATTTTAATTATTCTGATTATACACCTTATTCAGATTAAACATTGTAAGTGTAAGGTTGGGTGTATAGCAGATGCTAGCGGTGAGGTGTACTATACCATGCTAAAGTAATGGACATTTTAAATTACTTATCTTTTATACTGCTTTTATTTGATTATAGAATGTCATTAATTTTAGGGTGTTAAAGTGCTGCTGAATCAAAGAGATTTTGGGTAAATGAATGTCAGGTTTCTTTTTCTACGTGCATGATTTTGTTTTAGAAAAAGCTGAACTTATTCTTGCTTTTTGTTCAATTAGACATGTAAATCCAAAAAAATCCCACACCTTTTCAAGTAGGCTAGCCAGTGGTTATATCAAAATACTGCAGATCTGCCTGCTTTATTTAGCATAGATATTGTCACCTTTTTCACAGCTTGAAATATGTATTTAATTGACAACGTATTTGCGTGTCTTCTTCACTCAGAAGATAGATTTTTCAATATCCAGGTTCATCTCAGATTTACATATTCCTTTAGAACAGGTAGATGCAATATTCATGTTTTCACTATATGGTATACTGCTTGTTTAACAGTTACATTATAACATATATAAAAGGTCCCAGTATTGCTGACTATAGAACGTTTTCCAGTGTGGCTTGAAAAATGGCCCTTAGTAAGCATCACTGGGTTGCATTACAAATCTGTCTTGCGTATTATATCATCTCACTGTTTATATTACTCAGTGATCGTAAACTCCCACATCGAAAACTCTTCCTACGTACGCTTCGCAGATAATTACGATAAAGCATAACGCTGATGACTCTAGCCTGAAATTGTTTAGAAACTATATAGTACAGAATAATGTCTAGGCAGGTACTGAGGTTCATGAGGAAGGTGGTAAATGCTGCCCATGGATTGTAGCTCTTGTTTTCGCCTTGCAACATCAGGAATGCAAAACAAATGTGGAAGGGTACAAAGCAGACAAGCACTTGCACAATCAAAGTAACTATAATTCTTATAGATCTCTCCTTGGCCTTGGGTTTCAGTTTAGAAGTCCTGCCATGGATGAAATTGTAAATAATAACAAGGTAGCATCCAATCATGATGAACAGGGGAATCAAGAAAAAGAAAATCAAGCGAGAATAGTTTAACATATTGACTTCCTTTAGGTGAATAATGTCGAGCATCTTTATGCAGGTGGTAAAATTTGAGGCTTTATCTGGATCTGAATTTAAAAACAACAGAGGGGAAGTTGATGCAAGGGTCATTATCCAGATGCCAATACAGGCTATCAAAGCTTTGCTTGTATTTTTCAGTTCTTTCACATGTTTTGGCTGGACAATAGCCATAAATCTATCTACGCTTATAAAAGCAAGCAACCACAGAGCAATGCTTGGATAAAACACAGTGAAAGCACTGACAGTCCGACAAAACAGATCTCCAAAAGGCCAAATTCCTTTCCCATAGTAGGTTATCCGGAAGGGCAAGGATAATATAAAAATTAAGTCGAGGAATGCAACGTTCATCATGTAGACAGTTATAGTTGTTCTTTTTTTGGTAGTGCAGCTGAAAACCCATAGTGCTGTGATATTTACTAATAATCCAATGGTGAATACAAAGATATAGAAGACCAGGGATGCAATCCGGTATTCTTCGGGGTGTTGACTTCCGGGCATAATGTTTTGGTTGTATCCATTCATTGTCTTTTTTTTCTCATACACTTTTCCTAAAAGCAAATAAAATGAAGTATGAAAAGTGAAATTACCGTCAAAGGGACTTAAAGCGTCACATAGAAACTTTCTTTTTTTTTCTTTTTCTTTTTTTTTAAAGTAATTGTGGTTAAGGAATAATCACCTACACTGTGCTACTGACTTTTATCTATTAATGACAGTCTCTGTCCCAAGAAGATTACATACGTCAGACTTGTGGATGGAATGATGCGATATTTAATAATTCAAAAAAGAATAATTTCAGTTAAAGAAGTGTAACTAATATATAGCGTGTAAAGGGAAGAAGAAAAATACATATCTAAAAATGATGTCTTGGGTTCTAAATACAGTATTCGTTTCCCAGGCTTTAAAATGTACTAGACATATATGAAAGAGAGGATTAAGCTTAGAGCCATGTTGTTTTAAAAAAATTGGGATGAGGAATGAACCATGAGCAGAACCTCAAGGTGATGACCTTCTGAGCAGTTTAGCTGCTGGGAAAAGTGGGTATGCTGAGACTGCTAGCAACATGCTGTCCCAAAATGAGGTGCTGGCTGTCTCTCTTATGTCAGTCTCTTGGCAATAAGTGCATGGAATTGTAAGTGTCAGTGCACTAGCTCATCTGCTGAAAGGAAAAAGGAGGTGTCCTTCTTTCTTTAGTCTACTTAGAGACTGCTAGCAGGGAAGAATAAATCTATTGTAGTCTTTTCTTAGGCCTTGGGCAGACATACCACTAAAATATGGAGTGCTTCAATGATGGAGAGACATGTAGCCCCTCAATGGACCTGGGAGGCCCTGCCCCCTGCCTCCCCACTTCTGGAACTGGAAGACTAGAGGCAGAAAGGTGTTCAGGCATCCTTGCTCTCCAGCCCTGTAGGTGGCTGAGGGCACAGGAAAGTGATCATTGGCTGGCTATCCTGTTCTACCTCCCACCACGGAGGGGAGGGAAGGGTGGAGCACCATGAGATGCTGGAAGCCTGAGAAAACCCCTGTCATACTCTGTAATGTGTGCAGATGTAATTGGAAAAGGTTCAAAATGAGGCACTTCAAAATAGTTCATCCAGGGTTGGTTTGGGGTTTTTTATTGAGTGCTTTGGCCATTTTCAAAGCACTTCATTGTGCACATATGTCTATCTGCTTGCATTTTGAAGTGGTTCAAATGTTATGTCTGTCCAGGACCTTAGTCTTTTACTGATTTTGTAGATGGCGTGGTCCACTTCGCTTGACCCTTGACTTAGCCTTCCAACACATCTTCAAAGAGAGTTTCACTTATTCTGTATTCCTCTCTCAGTTCTCCTTTTTTTCCCTTCTATTTTTTCATTTTGGAGAGGGTTGAAATCTCCTTGACAAAAGTTAATACCTGATGCTGCTAACAGTTTTCCTAACAGCAGGAGAATGCAATTTCTGTAAGGTTATCGGTAGCCTGTTCGTTTTAGTCTTGGAAATGAAAGATGCATTTTAATAGCAGCATAGTTCACTCTTATGATATATTTTTTGTATTTTATACATCAATGCATTGTTTATCATGCATATAATTTAAGAACATAAAAGTTTCCCTAGAAGATCACAGCAGTGGTCTATGTAGACCGTTGTCCTAGTCTGACAACACCCAATACCAGATGTTTTCAAGGAGGGTACTCCCATCCTGAACAGTTATGATGTAACATACCTACATAGGAAATGTCTTCCAAAGTCCTTTAAGTTAAAGGTTATGTTTTGCCTTGGAAATATGAAGTTTTATTTATTAGTTTAATTTTTGGTTCTCCATATTAAAACTGTAAAATATTTTGTAATTAGTATTATAATTATATATGTAATTATATATTAATGCCTAAGGCTGAACTCAGTCTCAGTGATGCTTTTTGTGATAATCAAAATGTTGCTGATTGGTCTGAAGAAGATTAGGTCACTAAAGGAAAAATGTTAATGTGAGGGCCATAAGGTAAAATGGAATTCACACCTCAGATGGAAAAAATGTATAGTGTATTGATGAGGAAAGAGGTCTGGAGTGGGTTTAAGAAATGCCTTTTGAAGTAGTCATGCAATATGTGGGTAAACTAAAAATAAAATGTCAAGATACCAAAGCATAACAAAAGCCCCTGAAGAGGAATGCTGTTAATATGGTGATATTTTATCTATAAGACTGTCTAGTTTAGATCACTTTTTCATAAGAAATTCTTATTCAAATATCATTAAGACAATTCTGTAAATATAATGATGAAGTATTATTGGTCAATTTAAATGGTCAAAGCAGTCAGAAAAATAACATTACTAAGAATACAGTCATTTTTCTACATAAAGAGAAAACATTTAGGGTAGTGAGTATTCTCGTAAACTTTGTTTTTTCTTTCTCGTTATAGTTTTAGATTGTGTACTGTTAATGTACTTTTTATCTTGAGATTCGGGGTCAATTATGTAACTATAGTGATTATGTTGTTCAACAGTAATATATACTAGTCTGCTTATTTACACTTGATGTTACCTGTGACCTGTGGCTTACTTGGAGGTCTTTTCAATCTATACAGTGTAGTATTTTAAGATCTACAAACAGAGTTTTTTTATTGTTGAAGACATTCTTTAACTTAATCAACTGTCCATGGTTAAAATGAATGTTAGTCCTGTAATCACAAGTCCATTCTAAATATAAAAGTTAGAAATCTAACATTTAAGCACTACATAGGTAAGAAATAAATAGATTAAAACAATCAGTATATTTATTCTTGTGTGTGCATAAATGTGTTTATTATTGAATTGTAGACATTGCTGTTTGCACAGTATTTGCATTTGATATTTATGGGAGATCAGCACACACAGATCTTCATGTGCACCTGAGCTGACTGTTTTCTCCCAGACATTGATAGTGATAGAAATGTTTAATTGGTTAAGTTGAATAAAGTGACTTATAAGATCTTAAAGGGGTCATTTTTCCAAATATTTTAATTAATCATATTTTAATAATTAGTGGAGTTCTTAAGATACTAATTAAAAGATTTCCCTGAACCATTCAGATTTGTTGCTTGTTTTTTTAAATTTATTTTTATTTTTGTTGTTTGTGTCTATATTTAATAAAGAAGGTGAAGTTCCAACTCGGTGCTACATATGAGACTTAGAGGACAAACTCAGAATTGTTTTTTTGCCTCCTGGTTTTGACTGAGAGTTAGAGCTAGCTCTCTTGTTTGTATATCGAGCTAAACCACTTACCGTTTTAGTGCTTGCAACTATGTAATTGCTTTCTTAACCACCCCTCTTCTTTCCTAAAATGTCCTCAAAGAACTTTGTTAGTTTGGGCTTATTTAAGGTTATCAGTAAAATCTGTCCAAATGTAATTCAGTGGGAGCAAACAATTTTACTATATAATTATAAACTATTTGGGATGGATGTTACTTTTAGCAACTACTTACTTTTAACATACAGAACAAGAAGCTTATGTGGCTGCATGTATTCTTGAAAAACATTTGTTTTGCTTAAATGTAGAGTTGCACAGTAGAACTGTATTTAAAAAGTTGAATTGTGGTAAGTACATTTCCTTTTAGTAGTTCTAGAAAGCATAGCATTGTTAAATTCATATTTTTAAAGGCAGAAGTCAGTCTTAGTAATTTATATAGACATCTAAATTACCATTATACTCGGTGTGAAAATAATTGATCAAACATTACTTACCTTCTGCACGCTATAAAATTACTTCAGAGATGCTCATTTTTTAACCCCAGATCTGCAAAAATGTTTAGACTTCCTTCTCTCTGTTCACTTCACTGTCTTAAAATAGAAGCCCTTCTTTACCGGCAGGAAATGATGAAACAATGTAGCTAGTTCTGACTTAATTTATTGGTTATATTAATTAAAAAAAATTGTTAATGATATATCACACAGGATAACTCTTCTTTTGACCTTTCCGTACTGTCAGCTGACAGTTCTAGCCTCTTTCAGTGTGTGTGCTTTTATGATGTTCCTTGTTTCAGAATTGTGTGTGTGTGTGCATGCACATGTGTATGTGTGTGTGTTTTGGGAACATCAAAAATGTGAAACAAAGTACTTGCATAACAACCAAATTATGTTAAAAAAGGAAGTTTTTATTAAATGTGATTTAGATGTGTTCTGCACAGACTGTATTTACTCTTGTGGAAATCCCCATTGTGTTTGCATTGCATTGAGCTGGTAGTCAGTTTGAAAGTGAGAGAAATGCATTGCATTTGAAATAGGAAGTTTAATTCACTCACATACTTAGCTTGTTTTTCAGCTATATTTATTTGATCATATTGGAAAAATAGTAATTCAGTAATGCTTTACTTACTTTAGAAAATGATGCTAACTATGCCTTTTCTGAGTGTTCACCAGATAAATACATTTTTTCACAGAATGGGAAAATAAATATTTAATTTTACCTGAAATATGAAATGGTCTCCTCTGAAATGTTATATTCAAGCTTTTTATTATGCCACAAAAAATTACTTTCTCAGGGCCAAATAATTAAAAATATGTAAAGAAAATCTTTTCCATTTTATTGAAAAGATATTTCATGTATTATAGTGAACTTTACTGTGTAGGGGAAAATCTTGAGTAGGGCAATGTAATTCAATGTGTAGGGGAAACTTTTTGTTTAATTTTACTTTTGAAAATTCCCAATAAGGTCAATGGGAGTTTTGGAAGAGTAAGGGCCAAATAATATTTGCAGGATTTGGTCTTTAGTAAAATGGGATGAAAGCTCTAAACTGCCTTATTGTAGTTTAATAGAGACCCTTGTCTCTGCAAAATAGCTCTGCATCACTTGTCTGTATAAAATAGCTTTATGGCATTAGTCAAAAGGTTTATCTACTTTAAGAACTGCTGCCCCATTAGTTGTATTGACACAGCCCCCTTGTGGATACATGATCTACAGCATCAGAAGGGTTTTTTTTCCATCTCCCCAACTGACATGAGCAGAAGCTCTCTTACTGTTACCATAGTTGGATCCAAATTGGAGGGGCTTTGCTGGCAGATACCTGTATCCAACATAGCTATACTGGCAAAACTTTCTAGTGTAATCAGACTTAAATTGAAGTGGATAGACATTTACATTGCCTACCTCAGTGTGTGAAGTTGTCTAGTCAGAGAAGAAATGGGTTTTAAAACTATACGTTAATATATAGGTTACTTCAGATTTTTACATTAGTATTAGATTTTTCTGTTGTAGGGTACTTAAACTCAAACAATATATATGATATTTCCAAAGCCCTTGCAAATACAATGAGCATTAAATCTACCTCTTTCCCCCTCTCTCCCCCTCAACAGCCAGAGCATTCTAGCTACCCAGGATAAGTGCTCCTGGGGGTTTAGTTTTAAAAGTTTCACTGTAATTATTTGTTTGTAAAACATAATCTTTCCAAACAATGCTTAATCCTAAAGACTGCTACAATTTAAGAATTACAAGGTGGTTGTCAGTGCTGTAGTCCATTAGCATTAAAACCCTGGAATCTCTATAGTGCAGTGAATCATTTGTACAGTGCTTTCAGTGCAGGTAAGAATTCACTGAAATGCAGTGTTACATGTTTTGTGGGGAACGGAGTGCTTGTTATGCCCCTTTGACTCATTCACAAGACTTACAGATATGATTAGGCTGTTCAGCTGTCACTCCTCCCCATCCAAAAGAAAACTTTATTTGACAAGTGCCATACACATGTACAAGTAAATGGTTAAGTAATACACTTCCTAACAAAACTTAAAAGGTATCTGTAACAGGGTCTTTGCTTGAGGGGTGGCCGTCCTGCCCTTGGATTACCATTTTAGTCCTTGGCCTTGTTGCCTCTCAGGCAAAACTCCCTTTCCCTCCCCTGCCATGCCTTGTTGGTATTAATCTCTAGGAAATGGGAGGCTGCCCCAGGGCTTCCCAAGCCTGATCTTGCCTTAAGGGCTAAATTGCATGGCTCCATCTGCCTCCACATCACGCCCCATGCCTCACAGGTGTTATAACTCACTGATGTTCATTCAGTCTCTAGTAGGCTTGCTTCTCCCAGGCACTTTGCCTCTCTCAGCTACTCCTGAGTGCTGCCTTCCTGCTTGGAGTCACACACTCTGCCCCTTCTGGGCCTCTGGTCTCACTCTTCGCCACTCTCTGGGCTCCTGGACCCTCTGGTCCCACTCTCAGCCCCTATCTGGGCTCCCAGACACCTTACTGGGCCCCTAGGGACCTCCTCAACCCTTAGTCCCTTCCCCAACCTCCAGAGTTTACCCCCAGCTTCGATGTTCAGGCAGGAGCCCTGCTATAGGTCTGCTGCCAGGAGCTCCTATCCCTGTGGCTCCTGGGACTAGATTGTCTGACCGGCTCAAGCCCTGAATTTATATGCCTCAGTCCCAGCCCCCTTCTGGTTAGGTAACTCCCCAATCGGCCCCTGCTGCACTTGCAGACTGGTTTTCATGCAGGCTCTCCTCTTAAAGTGACAGGTGCATGCCAAGCACCCTGTTACAGCAGAGGTTGTCAACCAGGGGTATGTATACCCCCAGGAGTACTTTGGAAGGCCCTAGGGGGTATGTTTGGGCGGGTGGGGATGGAGCACTGCCACCCGTCACTCTGCACCGCCACCTCCCAGGAGCAGGGGGCGGGGGAGGACAGGGGCGCCCCTCTGTGGGCCTCACAGGCGCAGCCTGCCTGGCCAGACCGGGGGCGGGGGGAGGAGCTGGTAAGCGGCTGCCTCTACCCACCACCCTGTGCTACCACCGCTCCGCATCCAGCTGCGCACCCCCCACCCCTCACTCCACATCCAGACACGCACCATCCCCCCTTGCTCTGCGTCCGGCTGCCGGGGGTACACTTATAAAAAAACCCAAAAAAACCTTCAAAACCTCTGTGATACAGTACCCATTTAATTAATTACTAGTTTGAAAGCAACCAGTTACTGACTTTGGCGTTGGAGGGATTCTATTCAAAGAATTGTCTTGGATTGCTGTTCACATTAAAAAAAAATATCTGGTGTTATTTTCTTCAGATGAGCAGGCAATCAAGACTGAACTACCATATACTTGCTTTCAAAATTAATGGAAACTTTGCCAAAGGTTTCCTTAATCATCTGCGCTGATGTGCCAAACAAAGGCTGTGATGATTTGATAGGTGCTGCCTCTGTTGAAGGGAACTGTCTGACACTTGGGTTAGGATTCCTCCCTTAGGCTAAATACAGAGGTTCAAAAGCCCCAAGAATCGATTCAGTCTCTGCAGATTTTTTTTAAACTGTGTAGATTAAACTGATAACAAAATGACCTGACAGTCAGTGTTTGGGTGGCCAAGACAGACAGAAGCCTGCATTGGCCCAGGCCAGGCCTGGGGGTAC
>NW_005842241.1:1252085-1268604 GCF_000455745.1 Alligator sinensis | reverse complement strand
CTCAGCAATAGCCCAGGCCTGATTGTCTGCTGGCTGTACTCTCTGCTGCTGATGAGAGGTATGCGGGGGGAGGGTCTCCACCACCCAATCTCTTCCCAGTCCTTTGGGGATGGGAAATGTAATCCCCACCAGCCGGGGTCTGCACACCATGGGAAAAACCACCACTGGGTGAGGGGTTTCTCCCCATCCCCCACCCCGCCTGCCCAGAGCTGGTCTTAGATCACCCTAGCCCTCCATCTCCAAGGGGGGAATTTCAGCTCAGCTCCCAGCTGCGGGGCGGGGTGTGAAAAGACCCTTTGTGGGGACTTCCACCCCTGCCCCACGCCTTGCACGTCTTCCTGCCCCACGCCTTGCAGAACCCAGCTGGGGTTCCCGTGCCGGGCCAGGGGTGCATTCTCACCTCCTACCACCCCTCTCAGAGAAGGACAGCTAGGGAAGAGGCAGGCCTGAGTAGATCCCACCCTGGCTTGCTGGGCTACAGCACGGGAGGAACAGAAAGCCGCGCCCCCCCAGGATTTTTCCTGTCCTTTACTGACTGGGGCTAGGGAATCCTGTGGGGTCTATTTCTCCTCTTTTCCCTCAGCCCCGTCCCACCAGGCTGACGGGCAGGAAGCAGGCTGGTATGCTAGCTGGAGGCAGGGCCAGCCCTGCTCCACTGGAGCAGGGAGTACGGCCCCAGCTGCAAGGCATCCTGGGATGCTGGGGGTCTGTGAGTTAACTTGAAGTGGGAATCAGAAAATTAGGGTTGGAAGGGACCTCAGGAGGTTAGAAGGGACCTCAGGAGGGACCCCAACTAGATCATCCCAGCCAAGGCTTTGTCTAGCTGGGCCTTGAAAACCTCCAAGGATGGAGATTCTACAACCTCTCTGGGTAACCTGTTCCAGTGTTTTGCTAAACTAGTGAGAAAATTCTTCCCAATATCTTACCTAAACTTCCCTTGCTGCAATTTGAAACTATTGTTCCTTGTCTCTGTTATCTGCCATCACTGAGGACAGTCTAGCTCCATCTTCTTTCAAACCCCTTTCAAGTAGTTGAAGGCTGCTATTAAATCCCCTCTCAATCTTTTCTTCTCTAGACTAAATAAGTTCAGTTCCCTTAGCCTCTCTCATCACAATCATGTGCCCCAGGCCCCTAACCATTTTTGTTGCCCTATGCTGGACTCTCTCTAATTTTATCTACATCCTTTCTGTGGTGGGGGTCCCAAAATTGGACACAGTACTCCACACATGGCCTCACCAGTGGTGAATAGAGGGGAATAATTACTTCACTTGATCTGCTGGGGACACTCCTACCAATGCAGCCAGGTATGCTATTAGCCTTCTTGGCAACAAGAGCACACTGTTGGTGCATTGGAAGGGAGCTGGGACAGAAGTTCCATAAATCAGTTTGACCTAAAGCAGTTAAGTCTGATACTACATCCATCCATATTCATCTTAAACCAGTTTTGGCCATTTTGAGAGTGGTTTATAACCACCCCATTTTGCAGTACAGAAACAAAACCACCTGATTCCTGATGGTGTTCTGGGTCTTCCTATGTACCCAGAACAGACAGGCTTATGCACAGTTCACTGGCTAAAAAAAAAAAAAGTCTCTCAGATTATTGCAGCATAAAAAAACATAAAATGGGTCTACAGAAGCCCTAGTGGTGACACAATAACCTGGGCGTAATTTTTGCACTTTGTCACAACAGGGTTCTCAAGTAACTGCAGTGCAGACCTACCTTAAATGGAGAGAAGAGTGGTCAGGTTTAGCCTTCGTTCTCCTGCTTCTGTTTTAGGAATTTCCGGATCCTGCATTTTCTTTGCTGCACTGTCTGTTTCTGGGTGTACTTACAATGTGGGTCCTTTAATCACTCCCATGTTCATAAGAATAAATGCCTACTGCTGTCTGTTTCTCCTGTCACTGTGACAGTAGAGTTATGGGATTATTGTGTGACATATTGTCACTCCTCCTGGGCAGTTGCAAGTAATACTTAGTTTCTCTTTCTCTGTATCACCTGTGTACTCCTAATATAGAAAAGGAGAAGTGTTTCACCCAACCCATTTACTTTATACCATGTGATCTTTCCAGGGGAGGGGATAAAGAGCCCTGCATCTGAAGATGGGGAGGAATTAAACACAGCTTCAGCTTGGTAGGAAATAAGCCACATTTTGACATTTTTCCTTCTCCCTCTTAACTTACAAGCGCTCCGCGTGATGACTATGAGACAGAAAAGCAATAGCATTAACTAGGGCAGGGCTAAGAGGACACCCACCCTGGGTGCGAACCGTGAGGAGTTGCTGGGATCTCCCCTGCTAGGGGTTTTTGCCATGGCAGGGGAAGACCTGCACTGTCTCTAACAGCCATAGGAGCCAGGCAGCACAGTTATGTACCAGTCAATGTATCTGGGAGTCAGGGGGAGATGATTGGGGGAAGCAGAATGTGCTCCACCCTCAGGGAGCCTTTGCTAGAGCAGGCACAACCCTGCTCCCAGTATATATGTATGGGGGGCAGGGAGTAAATGGGGCACCGGGATCTGCTCTGAGAAAGCCCAGCCATGGGAGAGCTGACACTGTTGACACTAAGCAGTGGGAGCAGCAGAGCCCAGGAAGGTAAGAATTCCCTTCCCCTCACCCATGCCATTGTGCATCCCGTTCTGCGGCCCCATCTACTGTAGTTGGTATACTTTTGCCACCACTCTCCCACTTCTGCCTCAGACACTCC
Source organism: Alligator sinensis (assembly GCF_000455745.1). Classification (NCBI taxonomy): domain Eukaryota; kingdom Metazoa; phylum Chordata; order Crocodylia; family Alligatoridae; genus Alligator; species Alligator sinensis. The sequence continues at coordinate 1,265,901 of NW_005842241.1, read as the reverse complement.
ATGAGCTCTCTATGCCACTGCAGAAAGGGGAACTCAGTATCTTCCTCAGGCCAGTACTTCAACTGTGCAGGAGCAGTTGCGTCTCTATCTCAATATGTTAACAACCTGCTGTTGTGGTAAGTTCATATGCCTGCATTGGTCAAGATTTTCAAGATTTTAATTTTTGAATTAGCCGATTTTTAAAAAATTCTGTGTATCCAACTTTATGAGCTGGTAGTATTATTATAGTTATGGTTGAAGCTAGATCACTATATAATAATCAGTTTTTTTTCTAGGTGCTTAAATCCACATTTATTTGTACTAGTATCATCTTGAAATTTTGTCTGCCTTATTGAGGTTTGGGTTAGGTTTAGTGACTGGAATTTGATGTTTGAGCCTGGGTTTCATGACATGCAGTAGCCCTGAAAACAATCCCAACACCAACATTTTTCAGTTCTCTTAACTTTCGTATTGCATATGACTGGAGCTCAAGCTCTTGCAGTTATGCACACCAGACTCATATCTTCCGAAAAGTATTATGGGACAAAAAATCTATTTGTAAGCACCTAGAAAAGGACAGAGTAATATTTCACAGCCAAAGTGGATTTGTCAAAAACATATCATGATAACCCTGTTCTATGACAAGGCAACATGATTTGTGGCCAGGGAATAAATAGTAAATGTGATAAATCTGGATTTTACTGTGGCTTTTCATACTACCCCATGTTGCATCCCCACATGGGGGTCAGAGTGACGCTATGGCCTCTCCACCTCACACAGCCAGATTGGCCATGGCCCCTCACTCCCCCAGGTCAGGACTCAGCCATGCCCCCTCCCCCCCATGTGGTCATATTGGGACCGAGCTGCCTCCCACCTCCTCCTGGGCACCAGATCGGGGTCACCAGATGGACCAGGCACTGCTCATCTGGCTTGCCATGGAAAAGGGTTGGACAGCACTGCTCTACTGCATCATCCAAGTGAGGGTAGGGCTTGGGAATTTAGAAGCAGGGGAGGGCAACGGTATTGCCGCTGCTCTTCAGCTGCCAAATTTCCCAACCCGTGGAGAGTCCATGGGCCAGAGGTTGAACACCCCTGGATTAGAGGGTACCCATACTAAATTGGGAAAGCATACCACATGGATGTGTGTTTGTAAGCATTTTAGAGGGCAGAATTACTGGTAGAATTTAATTTTTTTTGACAAATTGGTGAAATTATCTGAAACAAATGTGATGAAATTCAGAGGGGGAAACTGTAAAGTACTGTACTTAAGTAGGAATCATTAACTGAACAAATGCAAAATAAAAAAAGACTCCTAGAGCTGTTCTTCAAAAAAAGGATTGCAGGGTTATGGTGAATAACAATATGAATGTAAGTCAGCAGTGTCATACTGTTGTGAAAAAAGGCTCATGCCATACTGGAATGTGCAAAGAAGGCTATCAAATGTTAGATTTGAAGCAGTCCTTCTAACTTGTGAGATCTTAACTGAACTATTACGTCCATTTTTTGGAAACCACATTTCAAGAGAGACTACAGAGGAGAGTAACAAAAATGATGAGAAGTTCAGAAGATAAAACCTAAAAGAACAGATTGAAAGAACTGGTTGTGTTTAGTTTGGAGAAGAGACCATAACAGTCTTAGGAAAAGGTTAGTGCAAAGCGAAAGGGTACAAATTATGTTTCATGTTCACTAAGCATAAGACATGAAGTAATGGGCTTTACTTGCAGCTAGGTTAGGCATTAGAAAAATCTTCCTAACTGTAAAGGTAGTCAAGGATAAGAATAGATTACCTAGGAATGTTGTGGATTCTCCATCAGTGGTTTGTTTTTTTTTTTTTCAAAGCAGATTGGACAAACCTGTGAGGAATAGTTTAAGTGTTCTGCATTGGGGCAAAGGAATTGATTAGATGACTACTTGAGGTCTCTTCCAGGCCAGGGGTTTTGTATGATTCTGTATTGCCCCACTGGGCTTTATTCAACTGTTGTCCAGTCCGCATTGCCCCTTAGAGGAAGTAGTATTTCAGAATTATTTGAAGTGCCAGCTATATCTCCAAAATGCCTTGATTATGAGTGATGGGTCAGAGAAAATGACACAACAGGACAGAGTTCAAGAATAGTTCAGGATAATTTCCTGGAACCTGAGCTATAGTTGCTGCCTGTGGCAGGTTTCTAAGAATCCTTGTGTGTGTTTCTTCTCTACCTGTATTGGAGAGAGGTTTCTTTTGAAAAATTTTTCTGTGAAAAAAGAGCTTTCTTCTGAAAATATGTCAAAATGTTCTAAAACTATGCAGACTGAAATTAAAAGATGACATGAGAGAGGCTGAGATGAGAGTTTTACCCAGGAGAACTTTTGTTCTCTGCCAGGAAAAGTAAGCTTGAGTCTTGCCAGGCAGTACTAGGCATGACTTGACTGGTTCAATGCAGAGCACTATGTGAGCAGATGTGCTCGGTTGTATTCACTCAGCACACTTCATTGTGATGGGAGGAAGGCTGGTAAGCTCAAAGTGTGGAACAAGCCCCTAAGTAATGAAAAGGGGGAAAGAGGAAGCCTTACTGACTCCGTGAAGTGCCAAAGAAGGATCACAAAGCTGGTCTTTGAATTACAGTTAGGGGTTCCCAGAAAGACCCCTATTTTCTCCTTGCCTTAACTCTACCTCAGTATAACTAGGGCAGGGCACCAACCCCAGGCTCTGGGAGCACCAGAATCACCCATCCTGGGAGTCTTTGACCCAGAAGGGACAATCCTGCATTGCCCCTGCCCAGCTGTAGAAGCAAAAGATCTGAGGGGGAAGAGGGCAAGTGGAACAGTGCTGCCTCCACCTGGGAGCCTTTGCCAGAGCAGGCACAGCCCTGCACACACTATGTATATATTCAGGCAGGAGGTGGGGAGGGTACAAAGTGGCACCAGGGTCAGTTCCCAGGGAGCCCAGCTACAGGGCTGCTGCTGTCAAGTGGAGCTTCTGCTGTTACAGCAGCAGCAGTAGTAGCCTGGGAAGGTAAGCGTTTGCTTCCCTTCACCCCCATGCATCTATGTTCCTGCCCCAGGTGCTCAATAAGCTGGTTAAGTCCCTGTGCTGCTTTATTCCCTTTCACTGTCTCACTTCTTAAAAACAGAAACAAAACCCAAAAAACAATAACTTTGAAATCTACATAACCATTAAGGCAAGGATTTTTGTAGGCGGACTTTGTATTAGATCAGTTGCATGGTTGGGAGCATTACGTGTACACCTCGCACATTGAACACTTAAAGGAGCGTATGGAGCTGAATAATGTTTTGGCACTGGGTTGGACACAACAGAGAATTTGCCAGATCATTAAGGATTAGTCAGGTTTGGTCGTTCTGCCTATTGTCAACTCTAGGACTCCCTCTACACATTACAGGTATCACACAATTAACTTGAGACCAGTTACACCTGCAAAATAGCCATCATGAAATTAAAAGTTCCAACCAGCTATGAAGTTAGACCTCAAAAATGTGTACTGACTTTATAGCTGGTTGCTGTCAAGCTTTAATTTGCAAATGTAGCAGGGCTCCTAGCTACAGAGGGTGCAACCCCTGAGCCATGGAGATAACAGCTGCTGTAATACCCAAGGGTTGGGGGTGAATGAAACCTCTGCACCTACATACGGTTTTCGGTGAGTCCCACAGCGGCTGGGGCTCAGGGTTCTGGCTGCTGGGAGCCCTGTCAGGAAAGGGTGTTCCGAGCTGTGGGTGCCTCTTTCTTGCCAACATGTGACATGGCAGGAGCTGCAATTGTGTGGATCATGCATTAAATCCAATTGCATCTTTACCTGCATATGTGGAGGAGGCCTAGATGATGCAAAGTTAAAGGTTCATGGAGGTATGGTGTAAAAGATGTGACTGTATCTCCCGGTTTTCAGAAGTTTAAATATAGGTGTGTTTTATGTTAGAAACACACCTATGTTAGAAAGGTACAAGGCTCTGCCCTGCAGATAGCCAGATGTAATAATTATATCACCAGTCAAAGATGCTGTTACAAGTTGCTCTGATGCAGATGTTACATCTCTGGGATTCTGTAGTGATAAGTAGCAAAATCTCTGCAACTTTAACTCTGCTTCATTCAGTGGCAAAGTTAGGGTGATTTAGTTAATTTGCATCCTTACAGAGTACAAGTCATTAGATGTAAGTTAGATCATGGTAGCTGATGTATGCTGTTGAGCAGCAGCTTCCCTTCTCCCTTTAAACCACCTAAAAAGTATGTTTATCCATATTCCTGCACTCTGTAGTAAATTTTGGGGTAGTGTATACCTGTACCTGGCTCAGCAAAATAAGTCTCTTTCTCTGTGTGTGTGTGTGTGTGTGTATACACACACCTCCTCTCCTCCCAAAATAGCTGAACTATTTGAAACATTAATGAGAATTTAATTGCAATTATTACTAACAATTTTAAAGCTATTATGTGTAGTATTAATACTGCTCCTGTTAGAATATAGCATAGCACAAAAAGTGCCTATAACTAGGGCTTCTAGGTGCTGCAGTAACATAAATATAGTTAATATCACTCCTTTTTTATATCACACTTCTATTATCACAATGACAAACTTCTATACATTATAAAAATATTTTATTTATGGTCCTGTGGACTTTATCACAGATCACTTATATCAATGAATTCAGTAATCTCACCTGGGTAAATTTCACTAAAACATGAGAATTGCCATTTACTTGGTTGGACCATAGGTCCATCCAGCCCAGTATCCTGTGTCCCACTGCCCCCTATCCTGTGTCACACTATGGCAGGGACTGGATGCTGGAAAAGAGAATGAATTGGGTACAACCAGGGTTTTTTCCACCGTTCCCCTCTCACTTGCATGCTCCAGCATTTAAGGTCTCAAAAATTCTAATTCAGAGGCTGTATCCCTTATTTCTATAATCAATGCCCTCTCTCCAAGACTTGGTCCAGTCCCTTTCTGAATCTGGCTAAACTGTCAGCTTCCTCAGCATCTGATGGTAATAATTTCCACACTTAATTAGTGATGTGAACATTAGATTTAAACTTACTACCTACTAGTTTCATTTTGTGACCCCTAGTTCTTGTATTGTGAGAAATAATAGGTATTCATTACTTACTTTCTTTCTCTTCACCATTTAATATTTGTGTAAACCCTTATTATTATTTGTGTAAATTCTCCCTCAAATGTCTTCCCTAAACCGAATAAGCCTATCCTTTTTAGTCTGTCCTCATATGGAAGCTTCTCCATACCACTAATCATCCTTGTTGCCCTTCTCTGTACCTTCTCTAGTTCTATATCTCTATTTCTTTCCTCTCTGCTAATAGCTAATGTAGAGAAGACAGGTAGGTATTCTTTGGGTTATTTTTGCCTATGTGCATCACTTTATACTTACCTACTTTGAACTTCATTTGCCATTTAGTTGCTTATTTGCTCAGTCATGCCAGATCTCTAGTAGTTTGGGGAGGCATGATTTCCTTTTGACAAAGCTGTGTTGATTCCTCCCCAGCGAGTATGTTCATCCATGTGGTGAACAATTCATTCTTTTTTAATTGTTGTTTCTAACAGCTTCTGAGGAACAGAAGTTAGATTCACTGGCCTGTAGTTTCCTGTGTTCCTCTCTAGAGCCTTTTTAGAGCCAATTAATTGTGATGAAAACAGTTATCAGGCTGAAGTAATTGCTGAAGTAATTGTATTGCTCAGTCCCAGAGATCTGCTGGTGATGAACAAATATATGTGATGTATTCTAAAATGGATTTTCTGAAAATAGTTAACAATAGCTGCCAATGCAAAGATATTGCTGAGAAGCTCAGGGTAGATAGATCAGTAGTTTAAAAAATATTAGCAAAAGAGTACACATAATAAAAATACTATTGCTCAACCTCTGTGATGACTTGCAAAGGCTTGAGAATTAGCACCTATGTGGATTTGGAGGAGGCAACAGCTGAAGTGGCTTAAGCAAATCTGTTCACCTCATTTTCTAATAAATGGGCTGCTGCTATCAGAAATGGCAGAAACATTAGCTAAGAAACTGGGACTGTTGGATTAGAAATGTTTCAGTGGCTTTCTTGAGTGGTTCAAGAAACATCAAGAAAGTCACTGCAGGAGAAGCTGCTATTGTTGTTTACAATGCAGTAGATACGTGGATTTTAAAATTACCAAATGGACTGCTGTGTGCCTGATGACATATTCAGTGCGAGTGAAACCAGATTATCCTTCAGATTTCTTCCTGACAATGTTCTGTTGCAAAAATGAGAAGTGGCAAGTAAATAAAAAATTGTTTCGCTTGTGAATGCAGGCGACTGAACTCAGTAGCTTAGAAAGCCCTTTACAATCTTCTGTTCTTTCCTGTTTGCCAGTTATCTTCTTTACCAGTATTACTAACAGTGAAAAATGGCTACTGCTTTTTACAGAACAGTCTCAAAATCCACATTGTCTTAAGAACATAAAAAGCCATCTTGTGACTTACAAGGCTAAGAGCCATAAGTGGATGATAGCAGATGTTTGAAAAGAGAACTATAACACTCAACAAGAAAATGGAAATCCTTTTGTTTGTTAATAATTTTCCAGTTTACAACATGCAACAAAGCTAATTCTGTTTCTGCCAAACCAAATTTGTATGCATCAGTCTTGTGATCAAAATATAATCAACACGTTCAAACAGCAGTATCAGAAGAGAATTGGCCATCACATCCTCCATGCCACAGAGTAGATGTCCAGAGATAGTGCTGTGAAACTCATCATTCAGTATATGCATATGGCCTGTGTGACAGGACAACTCACATGGCCTGCCACAAGAATGGAAAAGGCACAGAGACAAAGAGAAACTTACCAGGCTGATCCCAGACTGGGGAGGGGAGCGTAGTGACCCCGAGAGGGAGAAATGCCACACCAGTGGCAATCATCACCATCAGCTGGAGGCATAGGAAAAGTGGTGAATCACAAGCTGCTGGAAGGAACTCAGCTGAGGGGTGCAGGGAATTTAAAGGACACCAACAAGGTAGGCGGTGGCGATCCTGAGAGAGAAAACCTGAAGAGGAGATGGAGAGAAGGGGGAGAAACAATGACAGAGGGATTGACCCCAGGGCTCGAGGAAGAGCCCTGGCAGCCCACTTACCTGTGGAAGTTGGGGGAATAAGAATCGACGACGTCCCTGATAATGAGTCGGAGCCTGGAGAGTGCAGTGAACTGCTCCAGGAACCTAGAAAACAAGGCCAGCGAAGAAGATATTAAAGTAAGACAGGGAGGAATCCCCGGGCCCAGCCCTGAGAGCCCCAGGTGGGATTCGAACCGGGGTGGCCAGCTTGGGACCCGTGCAGCGAAGAATGGGGCAAGTGGCCAGGGCAAAGAGAAGACGTGGAGAACTGAGACTAGGTAACTGGGGAGCTGGAGCCCCAGAGAAGAATACTAGTAATTTGTAAGTGTAGAACACCTGTTGTGGATTGGGCAGGGTATGGAGATGGTGGAGCCCTGTGAAGAGGAGCCAATAACCCTTAGTCAATAACAGCCATCTTGTCTCCTAGAATCATTGCTATCTTTAATCCTCCTTTCATATCAAAGTCGTGGCAGGTGAGCTCTGAGAGCACCTGATCCTAACAAGAGATAATGACTGGATTCCAGGAGATTAGGCATCAACCGTCACAACCTAAATAATATCATTTCTGCCACTGTTGCTAATTGCTTCTGCAAAGCATGTTTCAGCTAGCCAACAAATGTAACATGAACCAATCAAGAGGTAGTTGATGTAGGCAGTATACCCCTGGCGCCTGTTATGGATGGGCAGTGGTCTAGAATTGCTGTTAGGAATGTTATGCTTAAGGAGTTTGTCCAAGATGAAAACAAACTTGTGGCATTGGAAATATTGACCATTGAGGACTCTACAGAAGGGTCAGTAGATCTGACAATGATGCATCCGGAAAAGTGGTTGAGAAGGAACAAGATAATGAGCTTTCTGCTAATATTCCGTAGAGAGTTGGTATTGTATTGTTTTTTTTATAGTTGTTCAAGCCTTCGTAGATGGTATTCCTGAAGCAAAAGTTTCTGCTTTGACTCATGGATGAGACTTCCTGCTAAATAGATCCATTTCTGCTAAACAAAGGAAGATGGCAATTAATTTAAGGTTAAATAAATAATTCAAGTTTTAAAAATACTGTATATACAAAGATGCATTGTATACTAGGCAAAAAAAGTTCCTGTGTACCATTTGTACTAAACAATGATAACAAGCTTTTAAAATGTTAAACAGATAATTCAGCACTGTTTACAAATATTGTAATGCAAAAATTAGTAAAAAAATTAAGCACGTATTATGTACTATTGGCTTGTCAGATGCTTGCTTCATGTTTCTTGAGCAAGCACTGCCACCTGGTGTGCACCTCTGGTTATTGCCATCTCAGTTTAAAGTCACAGGTTTGGGACTTCTGATGGTTGATCTTAAAGAAGTGATGCCATTTGAAATGAAAGCCACAGTAAATAGCTGAGCAGCTCATCCTTAAATAGACAGTGGGTTGAAAATCACATGGGTATGAATGATCTCTGTTCTACTAATGTGTTGGGACACCTTGATCTCTCACTATAAAGAATGGTTCTGGGTTGGGCTTTTATGGGAGAAGTCTTTTGCTACTGGTTTGGTGAAAGACTAACGATAGCAGACTATAATTTCTATTCTGACATCTACAAACAGCTATTCAATAGAGCAGTAGATCAATGGAATACAGGACTGGTTATTTTGTATTAGCAAGATGCTGGTACTTCCAATGTTTTTTTTTCTTTTCCATAAAAGTGTCCGTTCTTTATTCAGCTGTGCAGTAAAGAGAATTTCTGCTTCTTACATGGAATTAGATTATATTATGAAGCATGAAGTCCGATTACTAGGGATCCTGGTTTTCTCTTTTAAAAAAAAAAAAATCCCCAATTTTTGGATTAAAGTAAGTAATCCAAAACCACATTTTTCCATGATTAAAATGAAACACCACTAATATATATCTATATACAGTAAAAACTGTTATCCAGCACTTTACCACCTGGAATGCTCTATTAACCGGCATCTGTCATAGATGGCAATACAAATCTTCTTATAGATCTGTTTAAGGAAGTTTCAGGACGCTGCCGAGAGGTGTCGCTAGTGGCAGTCTCAGTTGTAAACATCCGCCATTGTGATTGCATTGTGCTTGTGCTGTATTGTGACTTTATCGTTGAATATCTCGCCCATCCTGCAACTAAGTTTAGTGTTAAGTATAACTCTCAGATAACCGGCATATTTGATTAACTGGCACCCCTGATTCCTCGTGGATGCTGGATAACAGAGTTTTTACTGTAGATATATATTAGTGGTGTTTCATTTTAATTTTATTTCTATATTAATTTTATATCTCTATATATAGATAAATAGACATATATTAGTGGTTTCATTTTAATCACAGGAAAGTGTAGATTTTGGTTTACTTTTTTTAATCTGAACATTGGGGATTTTGTTTTTCTTATCAGAGAGAACCCAGGATCCCTGCTGATTACCCATCACATTGTAGAACTGCAAACCCTGTTGGAGTTTCTAATATAATTGACTTTAAAGTTCAGCTGTATTTTCCCCTCTCCATTTCTTTTTTCCAGGGCAATATATTTTGTGAGTAATTTTATATGCTTTTTTGGAAGGCTGTTTTAGACTGGACATGAGGAAAAACTTCTTTACTGTCCGAGCCTCCAGAGTCTGGAATACACTCCCTCCAGAAGTGGTGCAAACACCTACTCTGTATACCTTTTAAGAAATGCCTGGATGCTTATCTTTCTGGGGTAATCTGACCCCAGCTGACTTCTTGCTCCTTGGGCAGGGGGCTAGACCCGATGATCTAGCGAAGTCCCTTCCAGCCCTAATGTTTATGAAATCTATAAACCTTCACCTTTTTATATAAAACATTTGTTTCTTTCTTACATTTATTTATCATTTGTCTTAGTTCTGTTGTTTAAATGATAAGATTTAAAGGAGAATTATAATTTTTCACAGTATCCCAGTCAGGAAGCTTCCAATTCTTCTGCCTTCCAAGATGCATGGTGATACATTTTGAAAATCTCACTTTTGAACTATTTCTGTCAAACTTTTTGGATGTCTAGATGTCTGATACTACCATTGTGTCAAGGTGAGGTACACTGAAGTGGACACAACATTGACATGCAAATATGTTTATTGGTTTTGTTTGTTTTGGCTTTGTTTGGTAAAACCTTTTTGATAAATTGAGTCTCTGAAAGAGAAGGAAATGGATCTGACAAGATACATTTTGGGAAAAGGTATCAAGAGCATAATTTTTTCCCCTTTGTGGCAGGGCACTGTTGGTGCCTGCCACTTTAAGGGCTGAGCCAAACAGTCAGTAAGTGCTTGATTACGGTGACTATTTTAGAACTCTGCCCACCTATATAAACAGGGCAGTTTGCTGCTGGCAGGCCAGGCAGAAATATCGCCTGGCTGAAAGGCTGTATGAAACATTTTGGAGGTAAGGGCAGGAGCTTAAGGGGATGGTTTGGAGGCTCCTGGTTCTGGGCATGACCTAAAACTGCACCCTGCTGAGAGTGGGCGGCCTGGTGAGGCTCCCAGTGGCATGGGAGCCCCCAGGAAATACCAGGCCAGTTACCACCCCGGTGAAAGGTGGGTCAGGGTGCCTTAACCCCTAGCCCCCCCAACACTGAGTGCCAGGGGGCCAGGCACGGCTATGGCCACCTGAGCCCCCACTGGGGAGGGAAGCCCCATGGCCCCAGTGAGGGGGCAGAGATGTGGACCTCCAGTGAAGGGGAAACCAGAGGGCTGGGAGCCCAGTAGGTGTGTGTGAATGTGGGGCCAGAGCAAGCTTGGCTCCAGTCGGGCAAGTGGCTGGCCACTACCCCGGTGAGGGTTGTGGGAGAGGCCCAAAAGATGGTACTTCTGCCACCCAAGGTGTGTGCTAGGTAAAGCCTATGGCTGAAGGGGCCCGCTTCAAGAGGGAGCAAGGTGGTACAAGTTGTCAATGCGTGAACGAGACCCTGTGAGAGGGGGTGGAGCGTGAGAGGAGTGAGGTATGAATGTGTGCGTGTCTGAGGCCTGACAACGGAGGCTAAGCTTGGTCCAGCCGTAGGCCAGGAACATTGTCACCTGGATGCCATCTGCGAGGCTTGGGTTGCGGTGTAGGGGAGGAGCAGAGTTGCACATAGCGCCCCCTGGCAGTGGAGCAAGAATGGGCAGCCTCCCGCCTTATTAGAACCATTAAGAAACAACAAGGCACGGCAAGCAAGGAGGCGGGCAATTGGCCCAGAAACAGGTGGGTGGGCCAATGGCAGACTGGCCCCGAGAAAACCCCCTATTACACCTTTGCAGTTGGAGAGAGAGTTTTCAGCCCAAGTGGGAGCTAGCTTGTCTCCAGTTTTTACTGGCAACAGGACTAGGAATAAGGGATTTTTTTCTTCCCTTCCTCTCTGGGGAAGTTGCAGCTACTTGTTTCTTTCTTCTGCCTCACAGGAGTAGAGGAAGGTGGGGAGGTGGAAATGCGTTTGAAATGCAGAGGAAATCCTGTGGTTTGCTTTAAAAATATTGTGCTAAACAATACCAAACAAATGATAGTTTCAGCTATTGTTTGCAGTTTGGCTTAATGATGGTGACCAATGTCATTTTTTGTCTGAAGGAAAATAGCAGGTTATTTTCAGCAGGCCATGCCAAAGTCAATAGTTGCACTATGTTAACAGGTTTTTTTCTTGGTAAATGCTGAAAATCTATCTACCGTCTTTTTTTAGGATCTGATATCTCTGCATGAATGAGGTAAATAATCTCTTTCTTCATGGTCCTCATAGAATGAACTGTATTTGTGTCTGATGATCAGGGATCCTGGTTTTTCCTGATATAAAAAAATTGCAAAATCTCTGATTAAAACCCCCCAAATCTGTGATTAAAATGAAAGCCCCCTGCCCCCCCACCCCCCCACACACAGCCACCCCAGCCCTGCTGGTGCCCCTTGCCTCCCACACACAGCCTCTTGCCACCCCCAGCCCTGTTGGAGTGGGTTCCCAGCTGCCAGGGTTACAGGGCCAGGGACCCATGTCTGCAGTCCCCTGCCTGAGGCAGGAGGTGGTGGCTACTGCAGTGGAGCAGAGCATGGAGCCTGGCTCCCCCTCCTGTTACCTGCTGCATGCTTGGGCAGGGCAGCTTCATGCTGCTACATGCATTCCCGGGGGGCAAAAGGGGATCCGTGCCCTCCAGATCTGTGCATGGGATGGGGGTGGGCTGCCCACTGCAGGCTTGGGCTCCCACCCTGCTGCGCTCCCCCGGGTCTTCCGCAGCTCAGCGGGTGCAACCCAGCACTGCAGGAAACAGTGAGGCAGCCTCCCCCCACCCTGATCACTGGTCTGGGGAGTGTGGGTTCCCCTGCCACCCCGGGAGTACACGCAGTGGTGGGGAGCTTGCCCCACTCCCCTGCCCCCCAGACAAGCCACCCACGGTCCTGTCCTGCTCCCTGCTGGGGCCCTGCGGCCATGCATTGTGCCCTAGTCCTGCCCAACTAACTCCCTCCCTCCCTCCCTCCTTTCTGTGGGGGTCTCAGTTTTCCCCCCTCCCCTTTATCTGTAGGAGCTGCTCTCCAGGCTGCTTGGTGGCCACATGCATATGGCACCCCCTGCCTGACTGCCCTCCTCCTGCTCCCTCCCAGCCCCTTGCAGGCTGGAACTCTGACAGCCTTCAGAGAGCTCTTTGCAAAAGTGCAAAGTCTGTGGGTTTCGGTGAAATGAGAAATCCACATTTTCCTCCTGTAAAGGGTAAAATCCATGGTTTTCTCCATTTTCCCGTGAAGAATGAGAAACCCAGATCCCTGCTGATGACAGACTGCCTTCCTGCTTCACCCTCTCTCCTCCAAATTACATAGCACTGCTAGGTATCTAACCTCTAGGTACCTAACCTGTACCTAACTTTGAGGGAAGGTTCTCAAAGCAGAATAATAATCTGCCCTTTCAGCTCCTGTGGGCATGTCTACACAAGATACTGACTGCAGTAGCCTGATACTACTGCGTAGTAGTGTTGCATGCCAAAAAAACCATGACCCAACGCTACTGCACAGTAGTATTAGGCTACTGTTCAGTAGCGTTACAAAAAAGCATTTGTTGGCACTACTACACAGTAACTTTTTTGAGAGGCTACGGGACCTGAACCTGTTCAGCCTTCACAAGAGAAGGCTGAGGGGGGACCTGGTGACCGTCTATAAACTCACTAGGGGGGGACCAGAAGGGTTTGGGGGAGACCTTGTTTCCCTTAGCGCCCCCCGGGATAACAAGGAGTAACGGCCACAAGTTGTTGAAGAGTAGGTTTAGATTAGACATCCGTAAGAACTACTTCACAGTTAGGGCAGCTAGGATCTGGAACCAACTTCCAAGGGAAGTGGTGCTGGCTCCTACCCTGGGGGTCTTTAAGAAGCAGCTCAATGCCTACCTGGCTGGGGTCACTTGAGCCCAGTTTTCTTCCTGCCCAGGCAGGGGGTCGGACTTGAAGATCTACAAGGGCCCTTCCGACCCTACTTCTACGATTCTATGAATTTGGATTACTGTGCATTTATTTAGTACTTGTATAAACAAGTACTAAATAAACATGTGGTGACCATTTCACCGTAGCGCCTCATGTCGACACGGCCCATGTCAACCAAATCCTTGTAATAAACATGGTTGCTTTACAGAGTGTCTAGTATCTGTGTGACTGAAGTCTACTAGAATAAATAGGATGGTTAAGTTCGATGACTTCACAAATAAGGTTTTGAAACAGTTAATTATGGAGCATGCAGGAGGAGTGAGCATTTTTAACTTACCTGTATAATGGACTGAATTTTATTTAAGGAAAAGCTGTTGATGGAACTACTTAATAACAATTAGTT
>NW_005842241.1:1237536-1252054 GCF_000455745.1 Alligator sinensis | reverse complement strand
AGGACTCCATAGGAACAGGGGTTTAAAGACAAGAGACAAATAACAAGCTATTTAAAAATGTGAAAAGTAAGAATCTAGCAAAATAATTAGGTGGTTTATTAGACTACCAGGAAATCTGCAAGCTGTTTCTTGGAACTTTGAACTACTGTTGATGAAAGGAATTTGTGGACCTGGGATGTGTGTATGAAAACAAGCCTGTTTAGCATTGATTTTTTTCTTCATTTTTTGCCCGATATTATTTTAAGCTCACTGTTTCTATTGTAATGAAAAATAAGTGCGTTTCTTTTGTTAAGTCACTAATATGTTGAGACACTTTCATCCTTAACTATGAAGAGTGATTCTGGGGTGGGCTTTTATGGGGGGGAAGTATTTTACAAAGAAACCACTTAATTTCTTTGCAACATCCTTTTCTTGTTTTGTTTGATGTTGCAGAGAAGTCAAGTAATTTCTTTGAAGAAGGTCTTCAACCACGGACCACAAAGCCATACGTTGCACACGTGCAAATTCACTTCATGCGCAAATACAAATGACAATGATTGGCTAGGCCGAAGGTTATGCAGACCAAAAGCTGAATATGAGTGAACAGTGGGCATGCGATTATGTCATCCCAAGTGCAGGAATTTGCACTTGTCCTTGTTGAATCTCATCTGATTGATTTGTGGACCATTTCTCCAGTTTATCTAGGACGTTTTGGATCGTACCCATACATTCCAGAGTGTCTGCATGTTTACTAACTTGGTGTCATCTGCAAATTTGCTAAGTGTGTACCCTATCTTGTTACCAAATTTGCCTACCACTTTGGGGTGCGCTCATTTATTAGGGGTACATTTCTTGGGTCTCTAATTCTGTCAATGTGCCGCTTGTGTTACTTGTGTTTCTATATTGAGCTGTAACTGTCCTTTCTGCAAGTCCTCACCCCCAGTGGAGCTATCTTGCAGGACTCGGTTCCAATGGATCTGGGCTCCTCCAGCCACCAAATCAGTCAAATACATACGCACACTGATTAACGTGACACGCCTGACCCGCCGGGTTGATCAGCATGTACAGGCTGATATCCTCATATGCCAGGAATCAGTTCATTAAGGTAACAATAAAATGGAGCTAGACACAAGCGCACAGGTGAACAGAATACCTCTGAATCAGGCTGGGTGTCCAGCTGACACTCTCATGGGCCAGCATTCAATTCATTAGGGCACATCTGAGCCAAACTGGGTCAGTCAGCCTATACAAGCTGATCCCCTTACGTGTCTCAAACTCGGCACCTCCCAATCTTTTGCCCTAACTGTCCTAGTAGTGATAGCCTCTTGATGAGCAGACCCCACAGTGTTTTTGGGCTTTACAGGGATCTTTGGTTGAGATAAAAGAAGGGTTGCTGCAGAGCAAGGGGGGAAGGGGAAGTAGACAAGGAAAAATGCACCTGGTTACTACCAGTTTGACTATAAAAGTTATTTATTGCTAAGTATGTGAAATTTATGATGGTACCAGTAATAATAACAATTACAATGTTACCCTGGTTCATGGTATTTAGGGAAACCTAGCTCAAGTGTAACTAATGAAATTCAGGTTCAGAAAGCTATGCCTAGAGAGAAAAAGAGAGAGCTGGGATCTCACCATTCCAAGGCACTTGGGTGGTTTGTTGACAGTCAGAGTTCCTAGCATGATTGTTGAAGGTTAAACAGGCAACCAGAAGAGACTATCTGTTTATCTCAGTTTCCTGAGAACAACAGTTGATGGTGTCAGAGAGATTTCTCCCTCTTGAAGCACACTGTTTGCTGCTTTACAGCTTTCTTATACCTTTAGTCCAGCCTCTTCAAAGCATTCTTTTAATTGTGTAAATCAAGAGGGTCTCAAGCTGTAATTGATGGAAAATCCTGTTATATAAACAGTTTCAATTTAAATGAATTACCTTTTTCAGTGACAAGGGGTTATCTGGTTTGGAACATGTCAAGAAACTGATTAACAACCAGGAAAAACACAAAGTTTTAAGGAGTAACCAGACACGTAGGAGCCGGCTTGAAATTATTATGAATATAGAAGATGAACTGGAAGGGATACCACACTATTTCTTCTCAGATGGCCTAGCTATGCTTGCACTATGAAGTCAGCATCTGTGTTTTGTATTTTACCTGTTGTGAATAAGCCTCAGCTTAGCATGACTTTCAGATCTTACTGTAGTCTTTTAACATACTTAAGGGGATTACTTGGAGTGTTCATAAACTTTGTGGGGAGGACTTCCACCAGTCTTCCCGGAAAAAGCATGACAGCATTTGTGGTCAGGGCTCCAATGGGCTGGATGTTATGATAATCCTTTAACCATTGTTTAAATGTTGCCCATGCCTCTTCTGACTCGGTCTCTTGCCTCAGCATTCCCTAGCCTGACAACGGAGTTTCAGTCAGTCAAGTTTAAATAGGCCTCCCATACTGGGACTGGGGAATGTACGGCCTGAGATGCCTATTAAACTTTTCTTGTGCTTAGTTCTGGTTAGATTTGGGGGGGGCGGGAATAGAAAAAGTCCTTTGTATGTCCAGCACGCTGGGTGCCAGGGTTCCCTCAGGAACACAGAGCTGACAGGAAACAATCCCATCATCCAAATCATTAATGAAGAAATTAAACAATGCTGGACCCAGAACAGATCCCTGGGGAACCCCATTTGATACTTTATCCTCATTAGCCATTGAACCATTGATGACCACCCATTGAGCACAGTTATCCAATCTGTTTTGTATCCACCTTACAATACTTTCTAGTCTGTATTTTCTTAGCTTGTTAATGAGAATGTCATGGGAGACCGTGTTAAAAGCCATACTAAAGTCAAGGTATATCACAGCACCTGAAGTGCTGTGTCCAGTTTTGTGCCCTACACTTCAAGGAAGATGTAGGCAAAGTCCAGTGGAGAATGACAAAAATGGATAGAGGCTTTGGATCCATGAGTTTTGAGGAGAGGCTGAAAGTACTATGGTTATGTAATGTGAAGAAGAGAAGACTAAAGGGGGAATTGATAACAATCTTTAAATATCTGAAGGGTGATTTTAAAGAGGCTTGAGATAGTCTTTTCTCTGTGCCTGTAGGGAACTGGACTAGGAGCAATGGTAAGGAAACTTAGTTTAGAGATTTAGAGGAACTTTCTGACTCTGAGGTTGGTCAAGCATTAGAATAGGCTACCTAGAGAAGTTGTAGACTCTACATCCCTGAAAATTTTCAAGAGAAGGTTATGAAGACACTTGGCTGGGATGGTTTAAGTCAGGGATGATCCTACCTGGATCAGGTGACTGGATTAGATGATTTTATGAGGTCCCTTCCATCCATCCTTTCCTGTGATCCTAAAAGATGGAGTTCTTTGTTCATGGAGTCAGAGAAGTAGGGCTGGAAGTGACATCTAGAAGTCACCCAGTCCAACCCCTTGCCTGTGGCAGGATGATCCCTATCCAAACCACGATATACAAAGCCATAGTTTAATAATCTATTAGAAAAAATAATACAGTCAGCCCTGACACAACCACAAGATGTAACACCCTAATCTGCCACAGGTAAAGTAACATTCTGCTGCTGCCAAGGTTAGTTTAAAAAAAAAAAAAAAAAAAAGGCTTGAGAGATCCCAGGAAGAGCTCCCCAACCTCATTGTTGCTACAGAGGAAAGCAGAAACCCACACCCCATCTAACCATGGGGTCAAATTGCTTCCTGACTCCAAATATGACAGTCGGTCTGACCTTTAGTGGAGGTACAAGACCCTCTAGCCTGAAACCTCTAGGCTTAAATCCCAGCAGGGGCAATGGTACACCCCAGTCAAAATCCCCAGCTTTGGCTGCATCACCCAGTGTTTCTGAGGAAGGCTTAAAACACATGCTGACACATATAGCAGCAGGAGGGGAAAAATTCCCTCCTGGTCCCACATGGCAACCAAGAAGGCCCCATTTTAAGAACTGAGCTCCTTAACAGAGAGGGAAAGATGAAATCCTGGGAGTTGGGGTACAGAGGAACAGATAACTGTAACAAGATTTGATTTACCATTCTAACTTGAGAACTCTAAAATACCCCTTTTCTAAAGGTTTGGCTTTTAAAGAAATAGAGACTGATTCCAAGGGCCCCCAAGCACATCCCTTGTCAGGTGTGATGGAAACAATCTGATTAAAACAGCTTAAACAGAATGGAAGATATCTACATAACAGTTATGATATAGTGAAAACAAAGCAGTGTGGCTTTCCTTAAAAATCATCTGTCTCCAACTTTTTTTCTCTCAGAACCTGTAGAAAAACTTAGTTGAATTTACAAAATAAAAAATAAAACTTGATAAAGTCAATGGTATGGCTATTTAGAAAGAACAATAAATAACCATGGGTGAAAAGTAGAGCTGAGATAATTGTGAAATTAGCAAGGAGACGGAAAACAGTGGGACTAAATAGTCTGTTTTTCACCATATTAACCATTTTACACGAATAAACTATATGCTGACAATTGCTACTAAGTATATTAGTTATCTGGAAAAGGAAGTAAACATTGAAGTAGCAGAATTTGAAGATAAACTTATTTAGAGTAGACTGAAGAATTTAATCAAGGTTAATTAAATTCTGCATATTCAACATGAAACATACTGAGAATAAAGGCAAAGTGACATGTAATAGAAAAATTATGTGAACCACTCATATTAGAGACCTAAAGTAACTGTTCTATTTGATCACAGTGCACACCTTTCTCCCCTAACTCAACCCCCTTAAAACTGAGGTGTATGTATTAAAAGGGAAACTGATATTTTTTTTGACTGAGATAAAATCACCCTGCTTTGATTCTTGCTTCACAGTGCAACAGCTCTAGTATTACTATTTGGGCATCTGAGGGAGTCAATGGCTCATTAATGGCTCACTGAGTAAATGAACTATTGTTCTTCACTTCACAGGTGTGAATCCTTTCTGTTTTTTAATGATCAACCCATTAATCAAGCTAACCCTTCTTTGGGCAGTTTTCCTGTCTACCAGGGCTCCTGGTCTCTTCTAGTTCACAATTCTTTAACTCTTTTCAAGATCATAGGTCCACCCATAGAGGTCAGTCTTCAGCAGCAAGTAGGGTTTTAGTTAAGTTGGAAAGGGAAGGTGAATCATCTGAAGACTAGGCTCTTTATCCCTTCTCTCTGTAGCCATATCTCTAGAAAAAAGTTCTTTATAATGACTTTTAAAAACTTCATTCATATTATATGGTCATGTTGTTATATGTGTGAAAATATGGTACAATGAGACCTGTGTGACTATTAGACATTGTAGAGGGGAGTACCGAAATAGCCATTCAAGTCTGCATTGGGAAATGGATAGCAGGTGTTTCACAGTCTATATGTTGGGCCTCCAATAGGTTCATTGAGGGTTTGTTTTGGGAGGTGTGGTGGGGGATGGGACAGGCAGGGAATTTCCAGTGTTCCCAGCATTCTTTTATTAATGGGGAAATAAAAGAGTAATTAGAGGTGCTACACCTGTAGTCTGAGTGTGAAGCACTTGATATAGAGTTGAATAAAGAGTAGTGAAACTGTAAGTGGGAGATGAGATAGCAGAGCATTTCTTATCAATTTGTGAGTTGAGGGAATTGGGAAACAAGATGACTGACTGGGAACTGAAACAGCCACTTTTCAAATTCCTAATCACAGCCCTCATTGGCTCAGCCTTCCTACTTCCTTCTAAGCATGTTTCTATTAGAAAGTTTCAAATAAAACCTAATTATGAAGAGTAGGAAAGCATTTTGTTGGAGGAACAAGAAAGTAGAAAATCCTGCAGCAGGATTGTTTAATTGGAGCCAATATGCTTTAATTGGATTATAAACTTTATGTACCTCTGTACCAATTCAGCTACATTTTGTCTAATTTTTAACAGTTTTGGTACCATTTTTTAAAATACATGTGCCATATAGGAAGTTTATGTATTTGGGCAGTTATGTAGGGTTATAAGTGAAGCTGGTAGGTTCTATCTACATAAACTGGAAGATTCAAGTTATAGCCAAGAGGCAAGGAGTTTTATGGTAATTTTTACTGAGTTAACTGTATATTTGGGAGGGCTGTTGACAAGCTTTTGGATGCAGACCTGAAGAAGGGACTTGATGCCTGAAAGCTTGTCCGGCAACTCTCCCAACTCTACAGTTGGTCCAATAAAAGATTAGATGAGATCCTTGCATCTCAGAGGTTTTGTGGACCATCAAGGCTACAACATTGTAGCCCTAGTACAACACGTAAGTTATACAGGCATGTCACATCTTATGCGGCGGTTACGTTCTAAAGGCAGCACGTAAAGGCGAAAATCGTGTATAGTGAAATTGTTGAGCCCCAGCTCAAGTCTGGGATCGTGCCCGGTATGCAAAGGCCAATAAAGATACCAGGGGTGAAAGTATAAAGAAGATGTATTGCCAGCAATAAAAGGTGCAAGCGGAATAATTTCACGTAACAAGCACACAGATTTGTAATTCTAAGCATCTTTTATGCAGGGGTTTTAGACCTTCATAAGCATTCTTGTTTGCTAATTGGTTATAAAGGAGTGACGCAAGGAGTCTTTACTGAGCATGTCTCTATACCTGTGTTTTAGCTATGTATCTCATTTACATACATGTATGTTTCATTAGCATACTTTCTCCCCACCTAGGGGTGTGATTTTTAGTATTTTAATGAGCTCTTTGACCCAGTCCTCTGATTCTGCTTTTGTTTTCAAGCCTCCTTTATCTAAGACTGTCTCCTCCTTATCATTGCAGATGGGCATTTGTCACATAACATTCACTTTTGCTTGGGCTTTGCATAGTAGTTTCTAGGTCAAACCTCACAAAATCACATATTACTGTGCCAGCGGTGACTGTCTGCCTCCAAAACCTCCCGCTGCTGCCGTGGAGCCGCGCTTAGAGCTGTGTGGCTGGCAGCAGTGGCGCAACACGGAGTGGTGGTGGGGATGGCTGCGTGCCGCCCGGCCACCACCACGCCCGGCGGTCGGCCACACAGCTCCAGGCACGGCTCCATTGCAGCGGCGGGGGGGGTTGGGGGGGCTAGGCAGGCGCCCCCGAGGTGGCGGGGGGGTGGTGGCTGGGCCTCCAGGTAAGCGGCAGCGCCGTGTGCAGACTCAAGCCCCGCCCCCCCTCCCCACCCGCATATAGTTGAATTCGCTCAAGTTAAATGCACGTACGATGCGACATGCCTGTATAAACACTTATGCTTTAGGGAAGAGGCGGGCAAAATAGCACCCATGGGCTGGATCTGGCCTGCCAACTGATTGGATCCAGCCCATGGCTGCCCCCATGGCAGTTCATATGGGGCTGAGCCCCGCTGATGGCAGCCTGTGTTGCACTCCTGGCTATAGCTGTCCTGTGCCTGCCAGACAGCACTGCCCTGGCCCTGCCTTCAGGCAGCATGCGTAGCTTCCTGGTGGGGCTGCTGCTGCAGTTGCCCAGGTACTGTTTGGCTTCCCCTCCTCCAGTGGCTCTTCCTCCTCCTTCTCCTGCCCCTTCCTTCTGTGCCACTTCAGGTGGGGGGGAGGGGAAGCTGCAGCTGCGTGGTACCTGCCCCAGTGCACAGGGCTCCGGCTCCCAGCCAGCTTCCACCTTCTCCGCCCACCCAGTGCAATGAGCAGCCACGTGCAGCCAGCTAAATGGGTGGAGGGCAGCTGGGAGCTGGAGCCAGAGCCAGAGTCCGATGTGTTGGGGCAGGAGCTGTCCGACTGCAGCTTCCACCTGACGTGGGGCTGGGCATGTGGTGCCTGGCGCATGTCCCCACAGCTGCTGTTGATTCCTCATGCTACCCACTGCCTAGAGCAGCACAGCAGAAAAAGGAGGAGGTAGCAGGTAGAGGAACCAAGCTGTACCAGGAAGCTGTGGCAGCAGCCCCACTGGGAAGCTGCATGTGGTAACTGGGGCAGGCCCAGGGTGGTACTGTCTGTTGAGCCCAGGCCAGGCGTGGGAGGGAGAATGGTATGGGCTGCTTGGGGTGGGAGCAGGTGGAGCTTGACCCCACGTGGAATGCCATGGGAGCAGCCACAAGCCAGATGTGGGGAAGGCGGACCTGCACCACTGGGGTGAGTTCTGCTGCACCTGCCCACTCAACCCCTGGCCAGCTCCTGGGACCTAACGTGTGGGTAGTATACAAGAGTAAGACTTTGAGCTATTATGCAAATGCATCTATATACACTACTTAAACATAAATCAGGACAAAAATTTTTTTTTGAAATAAAATTAAAATATGATGTTTGATTTTTACTATGTGATTTGTTTTTATCTATAATTTGTTAAAAATTGTATCTTCTGAAAGATTTTATCTCTGCAACCCTTCACAGCTCACCAAAACTTAAGTGGCCCATCAGCCTAAATAATTGCTCTCCTCTGCTTTAAGGCATAAATTAATTAGTAATTATTTGCAGTTAGGAAGAAAATACTATTGAGGGGTGTGTCTACATGAGATGTTTACTGTAGAGTTACCTAATTTAGCTCCACATTAAATGTCTCAGCATCTACATATGTGCCTTTATTAGAGTGCAGTAAACTAATAAATTCCACCACAGGTTGGTACTTGTAAATGCAAGTACTGTCCTGCAGCAGAATATTTAATGTATAACAACGCACATGTAGATGCTGATGGGGCTGGCTGGGGCACAAGGGTGCTGCTTGCTGGCTAGCCCTGCCGTAGCTAGCCCTTCTGCAGCACATTGAGCCAGGTTGGAGCAGCCCTTGGCTGGCAACTAACCCCCTGGGCCCTCTGCCAGCCGGGGCAGTGCCATCCCGGCTCAACATGCCACAGTCCTGGATGCACATTCAAATACGGCACCTAGGAACAATAAACACTGGTGTGATGTGTTCTGTAGTTTATTGCTTCAAATTAATTGCATGTGTAGACGTGCCCAGGGTGTATTATTTTATGCATCTACCATAGTCTTAGCCATTGTCAGTCACAGGCTTACAAACTAGATTTGTTCTGATTTGCCAATATTCATATTCCCAGTTTTGTTCCACTGGGAGGTTATGATGCATAACCTCTAGTATGTGAAAGAATAGAAATAGTATTGAAAAATCACATACTACTACATATGGGAATAAATTTACAACTGTGTACTTTCTTAGAAGGAATTCTGATGGTGGGGGAACAAACTGAAATTATTGCATTTTTCCACATTTTTGGGGGGGGAGAGAGAAAAGTATTGTATTGTTTGTACTAGTGTACATTATAGCAGATAAAACCAAACCTCTAAAAGAATCCCTTTTATTAGTGAGATTCTAAAAGAATCCATTTAATTGGGGTCAGACCATTGGCCATATTTGGGGTCAAGAAGGAATTTTACCCTATGATCAGATTGGTATTGGCTGTGGGGGTTTTTGCCCCCCTTTGTAGTGGGGGAGGGGGGGGCATAGCCCTCTACCTGGAATCTCTTAAGTGCATGTTAACAACTTTTTACAGATGAAGGATGTTGGCCTCTGTGGTCCCCCTGTTTTACCTGTGGCAGGTTCGATGTTATGTTTTGTGTTGTGTTGGGGTTGATGGTAATGTAACTAAAAAGTTAGATAGATTGTATTGGATGGTTTGGATAGGGATGATCCTGCATCAGGCAGGGGGTTGGACTAGATGACCTCCCAGATCATCTCATTCTGACAGGCCTTCAAACTTGTTTATCTTTTCATCATTTCTTGCAACAACAACTCTTCCAGGGTTAAGTTTGCTGGCTCCTTTCTCTTTTCTGAGGCTTTGGAATGGCTCACAGGTCTAATCCCCACACCTTGCAACATGGCTACTTGGTTTTCCTTCTGATCTTCTTTTCAGATACTTAGAAATGAATAGTTTGCTCCAATCCTGCTCTCTCCTCAAATTCCTCAATAGGACCATTCTAAACAAAAGATATGTACCATCAAAGACTACTTTCAGCAGTCTTTGCGGTTTCTCCTCATATTCTCAGTTTGTAATGTCCTCCTGCTGCTTTTTGTTATCACCCTGTGAAATTCCCTCTGTACCTCTGCTTTTTTCCTACAAATACTTCCAACACCTGTGGCTGCATAGATGGAAGAAACAGAGAAAAATGTATAGCCCAAACTTCTAAGGAAGAAGGTCTCACAAGGTTAGAACTAGTTGAGGTAAAGTTCTGAAAAAAAAGCAATAGCAAGTATTTTTCATGAAATACATACAATCTAGGAGGCACACTCACTTCTCCTTTTTGGTTATTACTAGGCAATAACACCTTGTGAAGAAAGAAATTTTTACAATCAGATATTCATGGCCTTCTGAGAATAATTTCAGAATACAAACCACTTCTCAGTGCTGGTGCAGTGGGATTATGGTAACTCTTACAGAGATGATAACTCATCCTGTAAAGGCTCCTTAGGTTTAGAATATAAATTTATAACTGAGCATTTATGAGCATAATTTTTCTAAAGATCCGGATTCAAGGCCACATGAAGCTTGAACATAGTTATCATAGGTAAAATAGATTGCAATACTGTCTTGTTTTTACTGGTAACAAAAATGATTATTCATTAACATTTGTTATAATTATAATTCTGATTATTAGCAACTTGATTTATGCTCCACATCATAGGAAAGAATGATTAAAGTTGATATATCTTAAATGCATGAAGTTAGTTAAACAAAATACGTGTTCTTCCGTTAAACTCTCATGGCTTGATTTTTTCCTCACACTTTTATTTATGAAAACATGGGATTAGTCCTGATTCTCAACCAAGTGAGAGGAGAATTAGGAACTGAGTTTATTGACGGAGTCAGTTTTCAATCCACAATGTTCGGAGGAAGTTAGAGTGAATAGTGCCTAGTTCTCATAACATTAGTTTTGTTTTTCAGCATTGATACTCTGGTCACAGTATGTCGTTCTGCTTGTAGACATAGCGGGTGCGTCCACACATGCAAGCACATGCATTTGCAGCAGCTCAAATAGAAGTGGTGCAAATTTGAGCTGGTGCTTTTTGCCTCAGCGCAGGTGCTCAGACATGCACTTTGTTATGGAGCAAATTGTGCCACATGGGGCAAAATAACCCTGCCTGGCTCTTCCCGGATCTGCAGCCAGGGGGAGCTAGAGCCTGGGGCCATCACCTGTGCTGTCCCCAGCAGTATAAAAAGCTGTCCTGTCCTGGCCCCAGCAGTACAAAAACCTGCCCTGGCAAGCAGCTCAGGGCTACTCGCTCTCTGGAGCTTCTGGGGTTCAGCCACTTGGTACCTGGGGACACTTCCCCTTGTGCCAGCTGGACTGCTGCAGCAGCATCCCAAATCCATTTTTAAAAATATCCCCAAATCCATGTTTTTCCACACTTAACACAAAAGACCACTCTGCACATGCGCATGTGCACACGCTATCATCATGATACAATAAATTCTAAATACCTATATGTGTTGATATGTACTTTTGGTTTTCTTTGCACATGATGGGTGTGTGATAGGGGAAGGTGGTGTTTGCAGGAAGGGGGTGGGACGGGCTGTTGGGGAATGTGGGTGGGTGTGTGGAGTGATGTGGGTTGGTTTGTGAGTAGGTATGGGGTGATTGCTGGGGGGACTGGGTGTGGGGGACCTTGTGGGGGCACTGCTCAGGAGGGGTGGGTCCCCTGGCCCCCACAGGGTGCAGTCCTCCCCCCCACAGCACATGGAATGCCCCTCCTCACAGGGCCCCGCTGGAGGGTCACAGCCCCCCCTCCCAGGGCCCATAACTTATTTTTAGCAGCAGCAGGCGTGGGGCACTCTGAGCCATGGCGGCAAGACCTGGGGCAGCACGTGGGAACTGCGCACCAGGCCTAGCCGGGTCCTGGGGCCTCTTCTGTTGGGCCAGGCCCTTGGTGGCAGAACCTGGTGCAGCGCGCGGGGACTGTGTGCCAGGACCAGCTGGGTCCTACCGGCCCTGGGGTCCCTCTGCCACCCAGCTGGGCTGGGCCCTTGGTGACAGGACCCAGCGCGGCACGCGGGGACCGGGGCCCAGCTGGGTCCTGCCGGCCCTGGGGTCCCTCTGTCTCCCAGCCGGGCCGGGTCCTTGGTGGCAGGACCCAGTGGCTGGGGGAGCAGGCAGGGCTGGCGGGGGGCCCCCCATGGTACTCTCCCCCCTCCTCCAGCCCCCCACCCACTTACTGGCATTGGAGCCCTGGCAAGGCGAGGGGCCAACCAGAAGCGAGGGGCAAAGGGCGAGGGGCCAACCATGGAGATGCTCTGGCAGCCAGAGCATCTCCCTGGAGGACCCAGCGTCCAGTTGCCTCAGGGCATGCTCCAGGGCTGTGTCCTGTTCTGCTATTTTTTGTTTCTTTTTGTTTTTAGACCCCTGGATATCCAGGGGTCTAATTTTCTCCCTGCGTTGCAAGTTTGAGGCAGGGCAAGAGGCACGTGCACGCTCGTCTGGACGCACCCAGCAAAATTTAATGAGGAAACACTGAATTGGCTGACATCCTTCCTTTCTAGCTGTATTACAAATAATAATGGGAAACTTGTCTTTTAAGAGATCTCTCACCATTCTGTAACCAATGTTTATTTTGTTCTTTGCTGATGGCAAAGCCATTAGGGCGATCATAAGACAATGTTCCCAGATGTTACCAATATGCATGTGATGCTCTGCTTGATATCTCCCTTCCAATAACTGTCCTTGTACTTTGCTACTGTTAGCATGTGGATGGCTGAGGTGGTTGGCTGAATTTAAATCATGGTGAAGATTGCTTTATTGGAAATGGGGAATATTTTGAAAAGCTAGAAAGTAGTGTCTCAGATTGCCAAATTTCTTCATGGTCTGAGAATTTACCTAACTTTTTCTGAACACACACTTTGCTATATTTGCCACAGATGCTATCTTCTCTCTGCAGCTGGCAGGAACTCTGGACCCCTTACTATCACTGACATGGTATGTAGCAATAACAGTAGCTTTATGTCTTTGTAACTTCCAGATTGGATTACTAAAACTTGCCCTATTTAGAAATTAGTGTGCTAAAATTAAAGCTCCTTCCTGTATAAAATATGGCAACCCAGGTCCTCAGCAACAGCATCTGGTGGTCCAAATCTGCCTGGTTTTCTGCTTGGGACTTCGCTTCCATGCTGATGGTTGACAGGTATTATCTTGAAATCTTAAAGCACTTCGTATATTGAACTTAGTTATCTAAAAGCATGTCTGGCTAAGATGCTGTAATTTCCTTTGAGTTGCGTTTCACAGGAAAGATGAAATTGCCAATGAGACTGGCTTGTGAGTGGAGAATATACTTTTCTTGGTATCTGTGCCAAGACTTTTGCCTTCTAGAAGAGGTAAGGATGTCCACAGAGCTCACTGCCTTAAGTACAGGAGCCTCCTTTAGCTTGCTTTACGTCAGCAGCAACTGAGGGGAAAAGAAAGTGGCTGCTTCTAAGTTTCACACACATGCAAACATCAAGAATAATTCTAGCAAGCTCTCAGAAAGGTGAAAAAATCTAGTACAGCTATTGACTTCATTCTTGCTTTTAGTTTATTTTGGTAGGTGCTCAGTATTGTAGTGATAAGAACCTGAATGAACAAAAATCATGTGATGATTTTTCTATCTTGTTTTGATACTCCATTATGGTCTAATTTTCCTGCAATAGCTACACGTTTGGTATTTGTATTTCCCTCAATTTAGGGTATGTTAGAACTAATTATAATCACTTTAACATGAGTTATTGCAGTTTTATGACCAAAATCACTAAGGCTGCTGACACCTGAAAAAAAAATGCTTTCCCAGAAGAAGCAGTGCATTAGTTCAGTCCAGCTCCCCAGTGTCTAAATAGATCAGGCACTTGAGCAGGGCTTTTTGGTGCTTTCATCTAAAACTGATTCAATCAGCTATTAGATAAAAGTGCCAAAAAAGCCCTGCTAAAGCTCCTGATCGATAAGGACATTGGGGAGCTGGGTTGAACTGATGTGGTACCCCTTCGGGCATGTGCTGGGCTTGGCGCAGGGGTCCCTGGGGTTTAAAGTAATGTGCCATTGTTTGGTGGGGGGTTTTTATGTCTGTAAGTAGCCTAAAGCAATCAGTTGTTGGGGAAGATGCTATCAGGAAATAAAGCTTTAAGTGGATGTTTAGTTCTCCATGATTTTATTTTAAGGAAAGTTGTTTCATTAAATCTTTGAAGGAATGTATTAGAAAAAAAATCTTTAAAACAATCAGTACCTAACTAGAAAAATGCTGTAAGGCAGAAGTGTCCAGTATACAGCCCATGGACTGGATGCAGTCTGCAGACCTGGGTCATCTAGCCAGTGGACTTTTGCCCAGCCTCTGGTCGCAGTGGTGGCATTTTGCATGGTGGCCGCCAACACCCTGGGGAGAACAATGCCACGGTCAGCAACGCTTCTGACATGGACAGAGCCCCAGCTCTGGTCACAGTGGAGGGCCTTTTGTCTCTGGTGTCAATAGAGCTTTCCGTGCCCCTGCAAAGGCCTGGGGTCTGGTTATGGCCACGGTGATCTCTGGCTGCAGTGGTGGAGCCTCTGACCATCGTGCTTCTGGGGCTGCCTGTGCCCCAGCAAAAGCTGAGGTAGTGGCAGCTGCCAGGAGCCCTACCCCTTTAGCCCGAGCCCTCGCTCTGGCTGGTGGGGGAGCGGGTC
>NW_005842241.1:1235305-1237254 GCF_000455745.1 Alligator sinensis | reverse complement strand
GCCCCCCTACCACTTTAGCCAGAGCCCTAGCTCTGGCTGTAGTGGCAGAGTTTCTGCTCTCAGTGTTTCTCGGGTTGCCAGCACCCCAGCTGTCACCAGGAAGCCCAGCCACTGTGGCCAGAGCTGGGGCTCTAGCTGCTGTGGCCGTATTTAACTCATAGTGGTGCTGGGGCAGCCAGACCCCTAGCTCTCATTGTGGGATGGGCTGCTGCTGTGGAAGACCAGCCACTGAAGCCAGATCCCCAGGGTGCTGGCTCTGACCGTGGTGGCATAGGGTCATGCTCTGTGTCCCTACAGGTCATATGCACCATATGGGGTCCCTGCAGGGCCACTATTGCACAGACATGGTGTCCCTGGAGGATCTCTCTGATTCGGTCTTTTCAGGGTTGGTGTGCTGGTTGCCCTCATGGAAAGTCCCTCTATTGGTGTCGAAGCTTCTGTGGAGCTGCTAGGGCTGCCAGTACAAGAGCCTGGATACAGCCCATAGGCACCTGAAAATGAAGAGATGCAGCCCTCCAGCTGATTTGAGTTTGGCACCCCTGCTGTAAGTGTTTACTTGAGTAAAACTGGCATTCTGACATAAAGTTAATTGTTAGTTTAAAAGAAAACTACAGCAGTAATTCTAGATTAAAAATAAGAGTGACAGAAGTGAGAGCATAATGGAGGAGTTAATATTTTAATACCGATGTTTAGCTTTGTTTCGTTTGCAAAAAATATATATTTAAACTTAAATTATTTGCTCATGGTGCTATAATGTTCACTTGCATTGTATTTTACAGGTAAATATTAAAAGTTTTCTTGCTCTCAGGGCTTTATCATCTAAAATTAGACCAAAGTGATACTGTAAACAGAAACATAGAAACAAATGTAATAGAACAACTATGTGTTGATGAAATGTTCATACAACCAGTATTTATGATTATAACCTCAGACAGAAGTGTTTTGTGTCAAGTTATAGCTTGATTACTCCTGTAACAATTAGTATAAATATATTTTTAACTTTTATTAGAAAGATGGAAAAAGACAAAGCCTTTACAATATTTACAACTTAAAATGAAATCCTTGGTTAATATTTTAAATATATTTTTTTCTTATTTGATATCCTTCTAACTGTATAGTGTCTCTTATAGCTGGGAAACTTTAAATTCTTTCCAGTAGTATAAAGGTGGTATCAATGGGAGAAAAAGCTAGTTTAGTGGGTCATAAGCTTCCACTGCTGTTGCTGTTCAAATGTGATCCTTGCTTCTTTAAGGGAAAACAGGGGTAACACAAAAAAGTGAGAGAAATATAGGCATAATGCTCCATCTTAATGTCACTGAGGCATGTTGTCCTTTTACTCGCACTAGACTTTTTAAGGCATTTTGTTCTGCTTACTTTTCTTGTTAGAAGCTCACAGCAGTGTTGTAAAGTTAGCCGAGACACAGAAACAAGCTAGGGAAGGAAAATGACAAATTAGGAAGGGGACAATGGCAGGAACCTAAGATTCACATCCCGGATGCTGTTCAGGTGTTAGCTAGTTCCAGTGGGGGTGGTGACATCATCTGGTTCCCTGGCAGGGTCTTGTGAGCGCAACTTTCAGGGTTGCAGTAATGAAGGCTAAATGATGTCAAAGTGGATCCCAGGGAGATGCTCTGGGCTGTCACAATATCAAGAGTTTACATCCATCTGTCTTCCTGTCCTCATTCACCAATCTTCTAGGTAAACAGTGTTCAAGGAAGTGTGGTCATATTTTCGCATGAAAATGTCAAATAAAAACAAAACATTTAGTTCCATTTCTAGAATCTTTCAGTTTGTTACATGAGCCTGTGACTGCAGAAACATAAAAAATGATCCTTTACTACAATTCTTTTAATTTAAACAATTAATTTTTTACCAGTCACTAGTTTCAACTTATGCTTACATCTGTAAACAAATGTACATGTTAGCTGAAATGCAGTTTTGTATCTGCT
>NW_005842241.1:1218408-1235234 GCF_000455745.1 Alligator sinensis | reverse complement strand
GAACCCTTAGAATACAGGTCTCTGCACAACAGAATCCAGAAAGAAACATTTCCTATTTGTAAAAGAAAGAGAATACTTCCTTCCTCAAAGGAAGGATAAATTGATTAGTATCTGGTAGATGCTCAGATGCTATAATAATAGGGTCATATAAATATCTGGTTAGGCAAAGAAAATGATGCTTATTACTTAAATATGTTTACACCTCAATTTTTCAGATAGACAGTATCTTAGCTTTTTTCCCACTTGCATTTTCGCACAGTTATCTGTGTTAAATTTAGATATGAACAATCTAGTTCCAGGTCCAAAAGATTTTAAAATAGTACCATGAACTATTTTAAATATTTCATGAAACTGTACATATTTTATAAAATCCTTGCACATTTAGTTCCTTTGCTTATGCAGTCTGCATGAAAGCTCAAGGGGAAAAGATACAACATACTTTATTACTCAAGAATGCTAATATTAGAGATCAGTCAGATGTCTGCTCATTTTCAGATGTTCTCTTTTAGTCATTGTGAGCTACTTGCTTTTTTTTAGTTTATTTTCTTAGAAAAACAAGTGAATTGGGTCGTTGCCTGGTAATTAAAATTCAAGAATGCATATGTTCAGGATGGAAACTGCATAGGTGCTCTGATGGAAACTTCCCAGAAAAACATGAAAGGTAGTCAAACTGATAAAATTAGGAACCTACTAATTTAGAATTTTGTTGCTGTCAGACAGTGGTTATTTTGTGTTTAAACAGTATCCTGGATTTCAGAGATGGTGGGAAAGAGAATCTCACTTAATTTGTTGTATGAGAAGGAAATAATATTTTATGTGGGTCCAGTGTTTTTGAACTTACATTGTTGCAAGGCATTAGAACTTTATTTCTCCGATAACTTTCCATTTGAAGATTTTGGCAGTACTATCATTTGTGTTTCTCCCACATCACGTGAGCTTTCTTCATGAGGTGACCTCACAGCACTTGAAACTGATACACTAACTTGACGTCTCAGTATTTTCATTATTCTCCTCTTATATCCTTTGCATGCAAAGAAATAAATGAAAGGATCCAAGCAGCAGTTAAAATTCATAAGAAACACAGTATAATGGAGAGACTTCTGGAAAATTTGTTGATCACTGCATGGTGTTTTGTCTTGAGTGTAAAGCTTCTTAATCATGTGTTGTATAATTGCAACATGATAAGGGGTAAAACAGATGATAAACACAACAATTACAAAAATGATTGTATTGATGGCTTTTTTGTTTATCCCTGATTTTTCACTTAATGGATTTGCTTTTGCAGTTTGAACAAGTTTGTAGCTAATTTGAGAATAGCAAAATAGTATGATTCCAAGGGGAATGAGGTACCCTATTAAACAGGCAGCAAGAAGTATCAGTGGTAGATTTGGGATTTTTTCAAAGTTTGGATATTCCATGCATGTAATCCTGTCTTGTTCCTTATTTGACATGGACTGTAGGAGTAATGGAAATGTTTGACTCAATACAAGGAACCAGACAAATATACAAATGCCCTTGGCATGCTTAACTCTTCTGAGCTTTTGGTACCGGAATGGGTGGACTACAGCAAAAAACCTATCAATACTTAAACATGTCATAAAATTAACACCTGCATAAGTGTTGATGTAAAATATGAGAGCAGTTAGTCTACAAAATGTTTCTCCAAATGGCCAGTCAAATCCTAGCGCATAGTATGCAATCCTTGTAGGCAAAGAAGTAGTAAAAAGAAGGTCCGACAAGACAAGATTTGTTGAATATAAAGTGGTAGAGTTGATCTTTTTTCTGTTTTTAAAAATGACCGTGAGGGCAAGTCCATTTCCAACCACTCCAAGAATTAAAATAACACTGTAAAATACAGGCAGTATGATCTTTGCTGTATCTTTGTGTTCATACAGGTCACAGGTGTTGTTTGTCTGCAGACTTGTAGATGCTGAGATGGCAGTGGCCATTATCACAACTGGTGTCTCTGCAGGAAATTCAGTAGATCTAGCAATAAGAACAAAACAAAAGGGAACATCTTGTAATAAACACAGATACGGATCTTCCCCATAGCAGCAACCAACTGTTGTCGCAAAAGGCAAATATTTTAAAACCTGAAATGAAACTTGCCTATGATGAAACACTTTTAAAAGTCTTTTGGTAAGTTCAGTTCTTCTATTTTGATAAAAGAAAATAGTATCTCACCAAGCTGCATTTTAGTAAACTGCGGAACTCACTGGTTGGAGGAATGCAGTTTATAGAAGATTAGAAAAAGTTGATGCTACAGTACTTTTAAAGCAACCTGGGGAAAGGGGGATCTATATGACACATGATTATGTGAAGTCCCTGCAAGTTAAGCAAGTATAAAACATACAGTATTTGAATTTGTTTCAGTGAATGTCAGGGAAGTATTTTTTTAAGCGAAGATGATTTAGCAGTTATATGAAATTTGTGACTTAAATAGAATTTGAGCTGGCCTATATTGACCTTGTGGGAATTTAACCTGATTTCTAGAAAACAAATCTTCTCAACTCAGTTGTGTTTGAACTGAAATAATTCAAACTCGTATGAAGTAGCACTTTTCAAAACAGTTCAAGTACAGTTGATTTACAAGGCATACTTACATGTTATCCATTTTTCAGTGGCTCTTGGAATGCACCTGTAATATATGTAAAAAATATTTGTTTTGACTGAATGGCAACACAGTATATTTACATAGATTTGAATATATGTATTAAAAATTAGTTAAAAGAGCCAACTGACATGGCAGCCCTTGAGACCTACAGAATCTGCAAAATCTGTTGTTTGGGGGCTTGTAAATATCAAAGTAATTTAACAAGACCCACAAAATGGAAAAGATCTATGACATCATCTACTCTCTATCCTTGCAAAGGTAGAGCATGCTCAGTGGTGCATTTGGTAGTGCCTTGTTTATTCTAACTGCTAATATTCCAAGTGGTGAGGCCTCCACCATTGCTCTCTCATACCTGTTCCACGAGAACATTCCTGATAGTCAGATTATTCTTAATGTTGTTTACTTCTTCCTGTCTTCCTAGTCAACCACAAAAAATAATTGCTCTCTTTTCTTGGTAATGCTGCCCTTCAAAATTTGTCTACTTGCATTATGTTTCTACTTAGTTAATATGTAGTGAGATTTCATAGTGCAGTATATCTTAGCTCAGCTCAACTTTTCTTTTTTTAAAGCAATTTTTACACTGTTTTTACAGTGTAAAAATTGAGCTAAGTGAGTTAGCACTTTTGAGGTTATTGCCAGTACAAAAATGTTGGCTTAAGTGGCCTGTGAAACTTCATATTGTACATTGATTTAGGAGAGGCTGAGGAAACTGGGTTTATTTAGTCTGGAAAAGAGGAGACTGAAAGGGGACGTAATAGCCACCTTCAGCTACCTGAATAGTGGTTACAGAAAGGATGGAGCTGTTCTCGGTGACGGCAGATGACAGAACATGGAGCAATGGTTCCAAGTTGCAGCAAGGGAAGTTTAGGTTAGATACTAGGAAATACTTCCTCACTAGGAGGGTAGTAAAGCACTGAAACAGGTTACCCAAAGCAGTTGTGGAGTCTCCATCCTTGTAAGTTTTTAAGACCAGGCTAGACAAAGCCTTAGCTGGGATGATTTAGTTGGGGCTGGGCCTGCTTTGAGCAGGGGGTTGGACTAGGTGACCTCCTGAGGTCCCTTCCAACCCTACATTTCTATGATTTGTGCATGCATGTAGTCTCATGTATATGTTTGATACCCCCCAGAATTGTCTTGCTAGCTCTTGCAAAAATCTTCAGGCTATTCAGAATCATGACTATCACAATGAGGATCTGCCTGTGCTTGAAACTGAGAATGTTTCAGCTAGTTTGGAATCTTTGAGTTCAGACAAAGAATAGCTAGTCTGAAGTGGGCAGGGTTATACAAATCATCAGCTACTCTGTGGTAACTGTCCGTGTTCCTACTGTTAGCCTACACTAAGTGGAATCTAAATCTTGGTAGATTAATTCCGCTCAGGGCTCCAGTGCCCTGATTTAGCTTTCACTCACCATGGGTTAAGAGCAGGTAGCTACTGCAGAGCAGCTGGAATATAAAGCTCTGTTCCCTGTTGACTTGCTGTAGTTTGTTCCTTTTTCCACAAGCAAAGGCTTCTTTGCCAGCAGAGATGAACTATAGAAGCTATTTGGTCATGTCTGCATGGCAGAAGAAATGTGTCATCTTAACTTGTGTTGAAATAGGAATTAATTCAAACAACTTTGGTTTTAATTAAAGTTATTTTCTTGTTAAGGTATAGGAGAGGTTAAGGGGTTAAACACGGGCTGCTAACTTGATATCAAGCCCACATTACCATCTAGGGTTTTTCTGGCATCTGCTATTTTTTTAATATAATGGTAAATAAATTGTTTGGTATTATCGATCCCCTTTTGGCATGTTTGCTATACAACATTGAAGCACGTTTTTAGCTTTTGGAAAATGGATTAAAATGATATAGGAAGAAAAAGGGAACAAGCTACTAAAACATTTCGAATTAGTTGTTTTTAAATTTATATCAGTCACCTTCCATCAACACACAGAAGATTTCAGATGCTTATCTTCTCCCTCAATTTTAGATTTATTCAAAGTTAGACACAATTTAATTAACCTCTAGTGCAGAGGTGGGCAAATATGGCTCACAGGCCAGATCCAGCCTTCCAAAGGATTTTATCTGGCCCATGATGGGTCCCTTGGCCCTGAATGGCCCAGGCTTGGGGGCAGCCTCGGATGTGGTGGTCCCACTACCCCTGGGTGCACAGAGGGGCTGGGAGGCATGGTGGCTGGACTCCTCTTCCTGGCAGTGGTGACTTCTTCACTGCTGCTGCCAGTGTCACTGCTGTGGCTGGACTTAGTCCCTCTGCCTGGGCATCCTGGCCCATGTGCCCTGCACCCACTGCCAGGGGTACAGACACAGCAGGTGGGGTCTCAGTGGAGACTGGCCTGGGATGCTTGTGGACAGGGCATACTCAGCAGGGCAAATGGTATGGGGCTGTGTGAAGGTGGGGAGCTGTGTCTTGTAGCAGGACAGGTGTGTGGGGCTCAGGCCAGGACCACGGGATGCTGACAGCGCAGACTTGACCCAGCCCACAACAGCTCACCAAAACTTCCTGAGTGGTCCTCTAGCCAAAATAATTGCCTACCCCAGTTCTAGTGCATACACTATCATAATAATAATAATAATAATAATAATTTAATCACTGAATTCTAGCTGGATTAGCATAATCTGTCATGTAACACATGTTCAAATGATTTGGGAGAATGCTCCCAGGATTGTTTTCCTGGTAGAAAATCTTACCCAGAGATACCTGAACAGACATTCAAATGATGAGCCCTCGAAGAGCAGGGAGCTTGCAGCGCTGACACTGCACTACCAGGGAGCTGCTATTTGTGCATCTCAGTATGTTCTGCAGGGTCCCCCACTCTGCCTGGAGACAGATGGCAACAGTGCACAGGGCAGCCCTGGATTGGCTGACCCAGACTGTTCAGGGTCAGCCTATGTCTCCCACTGCACGATGTAGGAATTGTGGACAGGATGTGTTCTGCTCCGTGCTTAGCTGAAACAGCAGAATCCAGCCAATGACACTCTCCCCAGGGGAGGGGGGGCAGCAGGGGGCAGTGTGGGCCAGGAGCAAAGGATGTATCCCATTGAATGCAATGGAACAATTAATATATAAAAGATTAATTAGTGTATGTAATAGCTGAGTCTTAGTTTGAGTATATCTGGCTTGTGTAGAAGAGATAAGAGATGCAAAGATTTATCTCCCCTACTAATCTAGATAACTGAGTTTGCATTTTATTCCCTCCTTTACTATTGTCATAGAATGGATGACTCCAGATAATGGTATATATTCTGAGCTACAGCTACATATAAACTCATATTCTAGAAAGATTATCAGATGAAAATATACATCTATGTATTTTTAAATGTATGTACTCTGGAAGGAGGAAGACCAATGTTACTTGTTTTGTATAGAAATTTTGTTTATACATTGTAATACTGTACATGTGGCATTTCTTTAGCAGAAAAGCAATGAACAATAGATTCCATTTTTAGTTGAAGAACATAAACAGTTTTAAAAGAGTGACAGGAAAAAGAGGATCAGGAAAAGATGACGTGTGAGGAAAAGGAAAAGGGTTGGGCACAAAATTTTCTGCTGGTATTCCTCAGTTGATTAGCAATTTGAGAATTGTTAAGGGACCTTTTTCATTAAAGAGCTTGATTAGGCACTCCAGGTTACTTCAGTATTGTTATAATATGTCACTTTCTTACAATGATGGTCTCAGCTGCAAGAGAAACATTTTGAGTTGTAGCTTCAGATTTGGGTTCATTTTAACCTTTACTAGTATAATGGATTTTTTCTATTCTTTCCACTAACCAGACAAGTCATGGACAGATGTAACATTTTACCTGAGTTGAAAGGGGAGGATAACTGGTGTTCTCACCAGCAGTTGCAGTGTGTAACTATTATGCAATGAGCCTGTAGTAATCTATCTATACCCTAAAGAAACTGCCTAGGCAGCCCATATATTATTTTGGGAAGTTGTGGATCTTGCACAATTTGAACATAAGAGACAGCGGATGATAGGAGCATAGTAATTATATAGCAATGGCATCTGTTTAGTTTTAATTTTTCCTTTAACTTTTAATCACTTTTTCTTTCATCAGATATTTTTGCTGTCTGAATGTCTAGGTAACCATATAATTAGACCTGACTGAAGAATATGAGCTTTTTGCCTTTGACAACAATATATTACGAAGTTATGAACCTTCTAAAAGTTTGTCTTCAAAGTGAATATAGTTGAATATTTTGTTAACGTAGAAGTTGAATTCATTGGGAGCAAGATGGATGTGTGTCAGCAGCTCAAAGTGCACGTGGCTTCAAAACAGATTGGGTGTGGCAGGCTTATCTTAGAACATGCTTCTTCCTATTGCTGCAAACCTATAGACTATTTTTAATGCATTATATTAAATTAAATATTAATTAAAGGTTATTGACCTTTGTGCCCTAAAATAGAATGTGTAGATCCCATGAAATTTGAAATCTTTGACTGATGACTGATTTGCCTGGGAACGGGAAGCGGGCTCACAGTGATCCATATTGTGTTTTGTAGAGAGTTTCAAGGATAGTCCCCATCCACCCTCCGTTCAGTCAGTTATTTTAATAGACGCACCAATTCAGATGTTAGAAACAATGCATCAGGGCAGCTAAAACATGTTCTTTTTGGAAGTATATATTTATTAATTGTGCAGATGAAGGGCACACACAAAGAGCATAAGCACCGTAATTATAAGACATGTGCTTGTTTATTTAAGGACTGCACATTTATGTAGATTATTTTTTACTAGTTTTCCTTAAAATTAACCTAGAAAATAAATGAAAAACACTATATTAAGAAAATACGAATGTTGCAGAATGAAAATAATTTTAAAAACACAAAAATTAGGGCAGTCATGGCATGGAATTTGGCTTTCTTGGAAATATGTACTGTAGAATCTTCAATTACTGATTTAAATATTTCATGTATGATATTAAAAGCATAATAATAATTGGGATGTGCAGAACAGATGAATTGATATTTCCATAGAACTCTATATTATGAATCTCCTGATTATTTTTTTTATTATTTTCTCCTTAAATGTGTACCTTTTAACAGTTGTATGATAGCAGTATTTTACACTCTAACGTAGTAGAGATTGTAATTAAATTCACATAAAAATGTGCAGGAGGTGAGGAACTTAAGTATGGCTTGATTAGTAAGTTAAAGTAATGTAGTAAATAATAAGAGCGCTGTGTGCCTAGTTATTGGTTGTGTAATATTTCTCAAAGCTGTAATTGGTTGTGTAATATGTTGTCAAAGGATAACGTAGGCATAATACAGAATCTGCCTTTCTACTTTTTTATTAAGAAATACAATGCCAATGTTGTCTAGTTTTTGGGTATCTAAGATACCTAAGATTTGTCTGGCAAGCATTCACTTGCAACCCCACAGTGATGAATGAGAGTAAATATGTAATAGGCAAAAAGCACTCCAGCAAGAAAACAAATTTAAATGTTAGTTTCCAGTGGGAACTCACAAATCATTAGTTCATAAATTCACTAAGGTAGCACAAAAAAGTCCTTGAATTCTCTCTCAAGAAAGTCTTCATTAGTGTTCCAAAGTTGGTGGGGAGCAGGGGCCATAAGGACAGGGCACACCATGAATGGTATCTCATTTAGAAATCCTGTAGCTTCTTTCAGGAAATGTCTGGACATAGGGTATCAAATACACTAGAAATGTATCATTTGTATATTATAAGGTCTGCTGGTTTGGGGGTCTTTGTTCATAGAGAAGTGTCTGGTTGGATAGTAATGTGTTGCTTAGTTTTCAATCATAGCTGCTTGAAAGACAACCAACTTTAAAATATGTTAAACACCTTTGCAATATTACTTGTGTATGGAAACGATTGCTCAAGTTTTCCTAGGGTAGGTGCGTCATTGTGAAAGGGAAAGAAAGTGATCTGGGTGAATAGGAGAGATGATATCCATCAGCGAATCTCTTTTAGGATGCGTTTTGTGCCTTGAGAAGTCTAGTACACCAATCACAGTGACTAGGTATGATTTAAGGCATAGAGCCATGCTGGTGCTCAAAAACCCAGTAACTTATTTACTGCTTGTAAAACAAATACAGAACCAAAAATTGTAGCTGCGGGAAAAAAATCTGAATCATCTAAAATAACACTCATAAAAATAAGCAAAAATTCATATGACAATTTATGCTCTAACTCTGGAAGCACACTCCTTTTAATCAGGCTATTTGCCTGACTCCTGTAATGTGACCTTGTGCAGCGTGGTTAAAAACTAACTAACCGTAACCCTAAATGTAACTGCCAGTTTGCAATCAGAAAGGAAATAGATTTTGGCTGTTTAAAGTTTCTCAGATAATTGTTCTTAATCTCTCAGTTGAAAGGGAGCTGACCCAGGGACAAGGAATAAGAAGTGAAAGACTAGTATTTCTGTTGGCCAAAGCTCACCTTCTTTCTTAAATCTTTTGCTATTCATGTACACAAGGATTTTCAGGTCATCTTTATTTTTTTTTTAAGTTAAATGAAAAATATGAATAGTTTAATCTGGACAGCTGTATTTCTTTTTTGCCACTGAAGTATTAAAAGTTATCAGCCTATTTAAATAGAATTTTTGAAAGATCAAATAGCTTTTAATGTTTCATTAGAAGATTCCACCTAAAAAGATTTAGAGGGCCAAGAGGAAGAAATAACTTTACAAAAAGAAAAGCTTTAGAGTGAAAATGCATGTCAGAAGGAGAAAAAGAAATGTTCATGTACTTTGCTAGTTTGGCATTTTGCATTGTTTTTAAGGATGAATACACTTAATATGAGAATAGCTGAAGATCATTTCATAGCTTACAAATGTATGTGATATACTAAGCTACTCATTTGCTGCCACTGTACAGTTGTGCTGTCTAGACTTGTCATACTGTTATATCTCTACTGGCTTTAGACAATGACTTGCATATTGGAATATTTAAATAATTGCTGAAAAGAAGACTTATATACCATTTACTTCTGTATTGCTAATGTTCAGACTAAATCCTTTTACAAAAACTGCTCCATCTAATAGAGTAGTGAACATTACTTTTTGTTTTACAGCAAGCAACATTATACAATTTTTCTTTTTTTACTTCAACCTGTTTATTAGAGCCAAAAGATGAAATGGCTCTTGAAATCAAAACAAACAGATCCCCTGGTACTATAGCTTGTTTTTGTGAAGTCTTGCTATAAAAGAGAATTCTTTCAATTCACATTTGTATTTTCCACCCAAAAAGAACGTATCCTTCCTACATCAGAAAATTCAGTATATTACTAGGAGAAATTAACTTCCTGGAAACTTGTATTGTTATTCAATGAAAAGAGCAAATTATTTTTCTTTACTTACATATCAGTGGGTTTTTAGATCCTCTGAGCAGTATGGTATTTGGCAGTGTAGTTGAACTGTGAAAGTTCCCCGTTTGAACATTGTTTTGAAAAATGATTACGTTGAGTAAGTCCTTTTATGGGAGGGAGGGGGGAGGTATTTCCCATATGCTTGACATTTTGAGGTGCCCTCGTGTTCATTTGTTACCCACCATCTTATGGGAAGTGAAAGCACCCATGTATTACATTTATTTAAAAATCATATTTTCCAAAGGAGCAAGTTAGAAACAAAAACCACCTAAAAGTTCTGTATCACTAACTTTCATAAAAGGGAATTTACCAAAACTTGTCTAGTTTAATCTTTAACCAGGTAAAATTTGCAGAAAGAAAAACACCTTTTAAACATTTATTTCTTCAATGAATGAATAGATCCTTATATTATGTGTAACAAAAATGTATATATGCTTAGGTTTTAGTGCATAATTAAAAAATGTTTACAGATTACTCAAATCAGTGACATAGTGCAGTGCATTTTCAGTATTTAGGTACAAAATAGCAGCCTCAGTGGTCCATGCTCATGCTTATCATAGCTAAGCTATCAGAGTGAACAGGACTTAGAGAAAGTATCTGGAGAAGTAAGGCCCCCTCTCCACATTAGAAGTATTTAGTCAATTAACTGGTTAATTGTACAATTAACTGAGACCAGCTACACACGCAAAGTACCTGTCATGCCAAAAAAAGGCCCAACTGACTATAAAGTTAGACCTTAAAAATGTGTACTAACTTCATAGCTGGTTGCTATCCACCTTTAATTTGTATGTATAGCAGGGTCTGTTTCTATGGCTAGGAGCCCCATCAGCTGACTGGGCTTCCAGCTGCAGGGCTAGCCAGCCAGCTGCAGGGCCATGGCCAGCCAGAGCTGGGAGTCCTGCAACTGAGGAGACTCTCAGCTCTGGCAGCACCCAGCAGTTGTGAACTCTGGGTCCTGGCAGCACCCCACGGCTGCTGGGACCCAAAGTCCCACAGCTATGAATGCTGGGTCCCGGTAGCACCCTGTAGCACTGGGACCTGCTGTCAGCAACAGCAGGACTCTGGATCCAAGCAGTCATGAAGCACAATTGCAGTCTCCCAGTTGCAGGGGGCTCCATGCACTACTGGAGTCCCAGATCATGCTTCCCCCTGCACTGGCAATAAGGTATGATAGGATCTAATGTGTGATTACATGGATCACACATTAGAATCCCATTGTACCTATATCTGCAGGTGTGGAGGGGCCCTAAGTATTGTAATTATTTTACTTTCTTACAATGATGGTCTCAGCTGCAAGAGAAACATTTTGAGTTGTAGCTTCAGATTTGGGTTCATTTTAACCTTTACTAGTATAATGGATTTTTTCTATTCTTTCCACTAACCAGACAAGTCATGGACAGATGTAACATTTTACCTGAGTTGAAAGGGGAGGATAACTGGTGTTCTCACCAGCAGTTGCAGTGTGTAACTATTATGCAATGAGCCTGTAGTAATCTATCTATACCCTAAAGAAACTGCCTAGGCAGCCCATATATTATTTTGGGAAGTTGTGGATCTTGCACAATTTGAACATAAGAGACAGCGGATGATAGGAGCATAGTAATTATATAGCAATGGCATCTGTTTAGTTTTAATTTTTCCTTTAACTTTTAATCACTTTTTCTTTCATCAGATATTTTTGCTGTCTGAATGTCTAGGTAACCATATAATTAGACCTGACTGAAGAATATGAGCTTTTTGCCTTTGACAACAATATATTACGAAGTTATGAACCTTCTAAAAGTTTGTCTTCAAAGTGAATATAGTTGAATATTTTGTTAACGTAGAAGTTGAATTCATTGGGAGCAAGATGGATGTGTGTCAGCAGCTCAAAGTGCACGTGGCTTCAAAACAGATTGGGTGTGGCAGGCTTATCTTAGAACATGCTTCTTCCTATTGCTGCAAACCTATAGACTATTTTTAATGCATTATATTAAATTAAATATTAATTAAAGGTTATTGACCTTTGTGCCCTAAAATAGAATGTGTAGATCCCATGAAATTTGAAATCTTTGACTGATGACTGATTTGCCTGGGAACGGGAAGCGGGCTCACAGTGATCCATATTGTGTTTTGTAGAGAGTTTCAAGGATAGTCCCCATCCACCCTCCGTTCAGTCAGTTATTTTAATAGACGCACCAATTCAGATGTTAGAAACAATGCATCAGGGCAGCTAAAACATGTTCTTTTTGGAAGTATATATTTATTAATTGTGCAGATGAAGGGCACACACAAAGAGCATAAGCACCGTAATTATAAGACATGTGCTTGTTTATTTAAGGACTGCACATTTATGTAGATTATTTTTTACTAGTTTTCCTTAAAATTAACCTAGAAAATAAATGAAAAACACTATATTAAGAAAATACGAATGTTGCAGAATGAAAATAATTTTAAAAACACAAAAATTAGGGCAGTCATGGCATGGAATTTGGCTTTCTTGGAAATATGTACTGTAGAATCTTCAATTACTGATTTAAATATTTCATGTATGATATTAAAAGCATAATAATAATTGGGATGTGCAGAACAGATGAATTGATATTTCCATAGAACTCTATATTATGAATCTCCTGATTATTTTTTTTATTATTTTCTCCTTAAATGTGTACCTTTTAACAGTTGTATGATAGCAGTATTTTACACTCTAACGTAGTAGAGATTGTAATTAAATTCACATAAAAATGTGCAGGAGGTGAGGAACTTAAGTATGGCTTGATTAGTAAGTTAAAGTAATGTAGTAAATAATAAGAGCGCTGTGTGCCTAGTTATTGGTTGTGTAATATTTCTCAAAGCTGTAATTGGTTGTGTAATATGTTGTCAAAGGATAACGTAGGCATAATACAGAATCTGCCTTTCTACTTTTTTATTAAGAAATACAATGCCAATGTTGTCTAGTTTTTGGGTATCTAAGATACCTAAGATTTGTCTGGCAAGCATTCACTTGCAACCCCACAGTGATG
Organism: Alligator sinensis; assembly: GCF_000455745.1. Lineage (NCBI taxonomy): Eukaryota > Metazoa > Chordata > Crocodylia > Alligatoridae > Alligator > Alligator sinensis. The sequence goes on along the minus strand of NW_005842241.1, from coordinate 1,222,285 downwards.
AATGAGAGTAAATATGTAATAGGCAAAAAGCACTCCAGCAAGAAAACAAATTTAAATGTTAGTTTCCAGTGGGAACTCACAAATCATTAGTTCATAAATTCACTAAGGTAGCACAAAAAAGTCCTTGAATTCTCTCTCAAGAAAGTCTTCATTAGTGTTCCAAAGTTGGTGGGGAGCAGGGGCCATAAGGACAGGGCACACCATGAATGGTATCTCATTTAGAAATCCTGTAGCTTCTTTCAGGAAATGTCTGGACATAGGGTATCAAATACACTAGAAATGTATCATTTGTATATTATAAGGTCTGCTGGTTTGGGGGTCTTTGTTCATAGAGAAGTGTCTGGTTGGATAGTAATGTGTTGCTTAGTTTTCAATCATAGCTGCTTGAAAGACAACCAACTTTAAAATATGTTAAACACCTTTGCAATATTACTTGTGTATGGAAACGATTGCTCAAGTTTTCCTAGGGTAGGTGCGTCATTGTGAAAGGGAAAGAAAGTGATCTGGGTGAATAGGAGAGATGATATCCATCAGCGAATCTCTTTTAGGATGCGTTTTGTGCCTTGAGAAGTCTAGTACACCAATCACAGTGACTAGGTATGATTTAAGGCATAGAGCCATGCTGGTGCTCAAAAACCCAGTAACTTATTTACTGCTTGTAAAACAAATACAGAACCAAAAATTGTAGCTGCGGGAAAAAAATCTGAATCATCTAAAATAACACTCATAAAAATAAGCAAAAATTCATATGACAATTTATGCTCTAACTCTGGAAGCACACTCCTTTTAATCAGGCTATTTGCCTGACTCCTGTAATGTGACCTTGTGCAGCGTGGTTAAAAACTAACTAACCGTAACCCTAAATGTAACTGCCAGTTTGCAATCAGAAAGGAAATAGATTTTGGCTGTTTAAAGTTTCTCAGATAATTGTTCTTAATCTCTCAGTTGAAAGGGAGCTGACCCAGGGACAAGGAATAAGAAGTGAAAGACTAGTATTTCTGTTGGCCAAAGCTCACCTTCTTTCTTAAATCTTTTGCTATTCATGTACACAAGGATTTTCAGGTCATCTTTATTTTTTTTTTAAGTTAAATGAAAAATATGAATAGTTTAATCTGGACAGCTGTATTTCTTTTTTGCCACTGAAGTATTAAAAGTTATCAGCCTATTTAAATAGAATTTTTGAAAGATCAAATAGCTTTTAATGTTTCATTAGAAGATTCCACCTAAAAAGATTTAGAGGGCCAAGAGGAAGAAATAACTTTACAAAAAGAAAAGCTTTAGAGTGAAAATGCATGTCAGAAGGAGAAAAAGAAATGTTCATGTACTTTGCTAGTTTGGCATTTTGCATTGTTTTTAAGGATGAATACACTTAATATGAGAATAGCTGAAGATCATTTCATAGCTTACAAATGTATGTGATATACTAAGCTACTCATTTGCTGCCACTGTACAGTTGTGCTGTCTAGACTTGTCATACTGTTATATCTCTACTGGCTTTAGACAATGACTTGCATATTGGAATATTTAAATAATTGCTGAAAAGAAGACTTATATACCATTTACTTCTGTATTGCTAATGTTCAGACTAAATCCTTTTACAAAAACTGCTCCATCTAATAGAGTAGTGAACATTACTTTTTGTTTTACAGCAAGCAACATTATACAATTTTTCTTTTTTTACTTCAACCTGTTTATTAGAGCCAAAAGATGAAATGGCTCTTGAAATCAAAACAAACAGATCCCCTGGTACTATAGCTTGTTTTTGTGAAGTCTTGCTATAAAAGAGAATTCTTTCAATTCACATTTGTATTTTCCACCCAAAAAGAACGTATCCTTCCTACATCAGAAAATTCAGTATATTACTAGGAGAAATTAACTTCCTGGAAACTTGTATTGTTATTCAATGAAAAGAGCAAATTATTTTTCTTTACTTACATATCAGTGGGTTTTTAGATCCTCTGAGCAGTATGGTATTTGGCAGTGTAGTTGAACTGTGAAAGTTCCCCGTTTGAACATTGTTTTGAAAAATGATTACGTTGAGTAAGTCCTTTTATGGGAGGGAGGGGGGAGGTATTTCCCATATGCTTGACATTTTGAGGTGCCCTCGTGTTCATTTGTTACCCACCATCTTATGGGAAGTGAAAGCACCCATGTATTACATTTATTTAAAAATCATATTTTCCAAAGGAGCAAGTTAGAAACAAAAACCACCTAAAAGTTCTGTATCACTAACTTTCATAAAAGGGAATTTACCAAAACTTGTCTAGTTTAATCTTTAACCAGGTAAAATTTGCAGAAAGAAAAACACCTTTTAAACATTTATTTCTTCAATGAATGAATAGATCCTTATATTATGTGTAACAAAAATGTATATATGCTTAGGTTTTAGTGCATAATTAAAAAATGTTTACAGATTACTCAAATCAGTGACATAGTGCAGTGCATTTTCAGTATTTAGGTACAAAATAGCAGCCTCAGTGGTCCATGCTCATGCTTATCATAGCTAAGCTATCAGAGTGAACAGGACTTAGAGAAAGTATCTGGAGAAGTAAGGCCCCCTCTCCACATTAGAAGTATTTAGTCAATTAACTGGTTAATTGTACAATTAACTGAGACCAGCTACACACGCAAAGTACCTGTCATGCCAAAAAAAGGCCCAACTGACTATAAAGTTAGACCTTAAAAATGTGTACTAACTTCATAGCTGGTTGCTATCCACCTTTAATTTGTATGTATAGCAGGGTCTGTTTCTATGGCTAGGAGCCCCATCAGCTGACTGGGCTTCCAGCTGCAGGGCTGGGGCTCCCAGCTGCAGGGCTAGCCAGCCAGCTGCAGGGCCATGGCCAGCCAGAGCTGGGAGTCCTGCAACTGAGGAGACTCTCAGCTCTGGCAGCACCCAGCAGTTGTGAACTCTGGGTCCTGGCAGCACCCCACGGCTGCTGGGACCCAAAGTCCCACAGCTATGAATGCTGGGTCCCGGTAGCACCCTGTAGCACTGGGACCTGCTGTCAGCAACAGCAGGACTCTGGATCCAAGCAGTCATGAAGCACAATTGCAGTCTCCCAGTTGCAGGGGGCTCCATGCACTACTGGAGTCCCAGATCATGCTTCCCCCTGCACTGGCAATAAGGTATGATAGGATCTAATGTGTGATTACATGGATCACACATTAGAATCCCATTGTACCTATATCTGCAGGTGTGGAGGGGCCCTAAGTATTGTAATTATTTTAGGGACTATTCCTTCTCATTATATTTGCAGGTCAGGAGTGAGGGGTATCAGCGTGGGGGGGAGGGGGAGTGCTGTGGGTTGGGAGTGAGGGCACCAGCGGGGGTGGAGTACTGAGAGTCAGGAGTGAGGGGCAGCAGCAGGGCTGCTGACTTGGAAGCAAGGGCACAGGTAGGGCACAGGCATATCACTGCCCCCTCCCCACAATCATATTATTCCCTGCCCTCCCTGAACAGGTGTCCTCTTTTTTTGAAACTGGAAATATGACTATAGGGGCAAAAGAAGAACAAGATTGCAAAATTTTAAGTCCAGCTGTTGTTACTTTGTTTCTACATAAGGACTGTTCATCGAATAGTTACATTAGTTAAATTATTTAACTATAACAAGGCTATGGGGAGCAGTAATAGGTGGAAAATCCTGTTGTTTTTCTATTATGACTGTGATCAACAGTTATATGGGATTTTCCCCTGAAACTTCTACAGAATTTTCATTGCAAACTGATCTGTATTTAAAGTGACCTGGTTTAGTGACCTAATTTTTAAAACCTAAGGGATGCTCTGATGTTGATTACCTAAGTGTCCAATCCTTTGAAATACTGAATGTCTTCTTAATGATGCTGGGGTTATGCCTACAATACAGGCTTCTGTTGG
>NW_005842241.1:1198365-1214846 GCF_000455745.1 Alligator sinensis | reverse complement strand
GGGGCTCCCAGCTGCAGGGCTAGCCAGCCAGCTGCAGGGCCATGGCCAGCCAGAGCTGGGAGTCCTGCAACTGAGGAGACTCTCAGCTCTGGCAGCACCCAGCAGTTGTGAACTCTGGGTCCTGGCAGCACCCCACGGCTGCTGGGACCCAAAGTCCCACAGCTATGAATGCTGGGTCCCGGTAGCACCCTGTAGCACTGGGACCTGCTGTCAGCAACAGCAGGACTCTGGATCCAAGCAGTCATGAAGCACAATTGCAGTCTCCCAGTTGCAGGGGGCTCCATGCACTACTGGAGTCCCAGATCATGCTTCCCCCTGCACTGGCAATAAGGTATGATAGGATCTAATGTGTGATTACATGGATCACACATTAGAATCCCATTGTACCTATATCTGCAGGTGTGGAGGGGCCCTAAGTATTGTAATTATTTTAGGGACTATTCCTTCTCATTATATTTGCAGGTCAGGAGTGAGGGGTATCAGCGTGGGGGGGAGGGGGAGTGCTGTGGGTTGGGAGTGAGGGCACCAGCATGATCTGGGGGGGGTGGAGTACTGAGAGTCAGGAGTGAGGGGCAGCAGCAGGGCTGCTGACTTGGAAGCAAGGGCACAGGTAGGGCACAGGCATATCACTGCCCCCTCCCCACAATCATATTATTCCCTGCCCTCCCTGAACAGGTGTCCTCTTTTTTTGAAACTGGAAATATGACTATAGGGGCAAAAGAAGAACAAGATTGCAAAATTTTAAGTCCAGCTGTTGTTACTTTGTTTCTACATAAGGACTGTTCATCGAATAGTTACATTAGTTAAATTATTTAACTATAACAAGGCTATGGGGAGCAGTAATAGGTGGAAAATCCTGTTGTTTTTCTATTATGACTGTGATCAACAGTTATATGGGATTTTCCCCTGAAACTTCTACAGAATTTTCATTGCAAACTGATCTGTATTTAAAGTGACCTGGTTTAGTGACCTAATTTTTAAAACCTAAGGGATGCTCTGATGTTGATTACCTAAGTGTCCAATCCTTTGAAATACTGAATGTCTTCTTAATGATGCTGGGGTTATGCCTACAATACAGGCTTCTGTTGGCTAGCCGTTATCAGTCAAGTGCGTAATGGAGTCTGTGAAGGAGATGTGTCTATCTTGTGTTATCAGGAGCCCCTACTGTAGATGCAGTCATACCAGCAAAACTGCAGTTTTACTGAGTTTGTTTTGCAAATGAGGGTGGTCCTATTGTACTGGTATGAAGTGAAGCTTTATAGATTTGTCCAAACTAGAAGCACTTTGTTGTTACAGTACATTGATATTGTGTGCTAATGTGTTCCTAGCTTATGCATGGCTTGAGCCCCCATGGAGTTAAGTGGTTGATTTAGGGCTTTCAGCATCTCCCTAGATCAGACTCTGACAACCTGTTTCTCTTCTAGCATCAATTTCAGGAGGACTGTGGGAGGATTCACTACATTTATCAAGGTTCATATTCATATTTGTAAACTGAGTTGTTATTCATCTTCAGAGCAGAACAGAATCTTTTTCTGCAAAGAAATTTAGAAATAAACTAATGCTGGAAGGGAAATTACTCAAGCTGTGTGCTTTGTGCGTATACTAAGTAATACAGGAACTCTGTTCTGTGTTCTCTGCAAAACATACTTGGTACCTCCTTAGAAACTTCTAGATAGGAAATCTGGATATAGTTATTTATCAGTGACTGACATTAACTTTAAAAAAAAAAGAAGCGCCTGTTTCAGTCTAGCCTTTTTACCATTTTAAAAAAGTTACCTCTCTGATCTTTGGTAATGATTAAGTTGGTCTACTCGTGGGCTACATAGAAAAGTTAGCCAGTGCCTCTGAACTAGCATTGTGTGGCAGCTTGGTAATTGTTGGAGTTAATGGATGTAAAGAGGATTATTCCTTTGTACTGTTTATAATTTTCCATTGGTTAGTTTCTTTTTGTATTCCAGACTTATCATTGAGATCTACTGCTAGTTCCAGAGTCAGCAATTTGAAAGGTGGCAACTAATGTCTGTCAAATCAAATTTCTTCTCTTTCTGAATGTATAGATTTTGGTTTCTGGGATGCAGGATTGCTGCATGTGCTTTTTATGTGCTAGGGTGTTATTCTTAGGGAAGGCAAGAACAAAAATGCACTTTATACTTGTACTAGCATATGCTGCTTGTGATATCTCATCTACTGTTTATTTACATAGGCCCTGTCATTTTATTCTTTGAGTACTTCACAGACATTAGTGAAATTATCCTCCTGTATCCTTTTTTATGGGGAGATGAAGTCCCAAATCCTGTTTTGCTTAAAGGCACCTAGGTGTTACTTAATGTATCTAAATGAAAGGGCCTTGCATTGCTACTACACCTGCAGTTAGAGGCGCAATTGGATCTACTGTGTAATCCACATGTGCATGGCAGGAGGCACGATTGTGGGACTGTGCACGAGTTCCAATTGTGCCTTATTGCTACTATAGGGGGAGCCCGATCCTGGGCTTCCCTTTGCATTGGCAAGAAGCAGGCACCCATGGCTGGGAGCCACTTTTGCTGAAGGGGCTCCCAGCTGTGGGGGGCCACACACACCTGGGACCCAAAACTCATCAGCTGCAGGGGCTGTACAAGAGATGCCGCCTAGATCCAGAGTCATGTCAGCTGCAGGGTCTCTGGGTCCTGGCTGTGCATGAGACACAGCTGGGACCAAGAGCCCCGTGTGGGCCTGGGGGTTTCACAGGGTTTGGGGGTTGCACCTCTGTGTCTGGGAGCCCTGTCAGGTGATGGGTTCTCAGCTGCAGGGGAGACCCTGCTACACATGCAAATTTAAAGCTTGATAGCAACCAGCTATAAAGTTAATACACATTTTTGAGGTGTAACTTGATAGCTGGTTGGAGCTTTTATAATGTAATAGTACTTTGCACATGTAGCTGGTCTCAAGGTAATTGCACAATTAACCAGTTAATTGCACAGTACCTGTAATTGTAGAAGGAGCCTAAGAGACATTTTTGCTAGTTACACAGATTTTAGATCCTGTTTTCACCTCTCTGGGTAGTTTTGTCCTTTTGAGCATGGCCATGTACACTTTATGGTGATCCTGTTCTGTCTAGCTAGCCACATACCTGTATATAAGTCCCAAGAAGTGTTATCTGAGAATGACCGTTTGGAAACAGCTGAGGAGGAGAAAGAGGAGGGCATCTCTCCCACCTGTTAGTCCAGTGGGAGTGTGGTTAGGGCAGTTGTCCAGGAAGTGGGAGATGCAGCTTCTTGACCCTCTCATCCCAGAGGAGAGTTGAACCCATATCTCCCAGTTCAAAACAAAGTTCTGTCACCACCTGGCCATAAGCTAGTTGGAGCTAAATGCATCTTCTGTCTTGTTGAAGCTGGCCCACTTGGCAGCCAAGAGGGGAACGTGTGGAGCCAGGCAGAGACCAGTCTAGAGGAACCCTGACTCTGTGGCTCAGGCATATGGGCATTGCTTTCAAAGGGAATTTAGCAAACACCTGTTGTAAATTGAAAGACTGAGTCCTGAAAATTTTTGTTAAAGTAATTGTTTATACAGAATTGTAGCATCACCTTTAGTATCACACAGTGGAAAAGCATGCTCCTGTTTAGCACCAACACTATTTCTGTGCTCTCTCTGCCTTCACAATCTTCTTTTTTTCTCCCTCCTTACCTTTTTTGGCTCTCTCTTTTTTTCTACATTTCCTTAGTTGTAGTAATTCCTAATTCTCCCTGTAGTGACTCCCTTCCAGTTTCTCATTCAATCACAATATATCAGCAATAAAATATTTAATATTGACCTTTCAAGTGTCTTCTGTGACTTTTGAGTAAAAATTCAACTCTGTACATAAATAGGGAGTTCTTCTTAAGGAAAGGATGCTTTGCAGTTTTTAGAATCCAAGTTTCAGTATCTATAATCTGTGTTTATACTCTGTTCACATTTGGAAGATTAATTTTGCAGCCACACTGGCTAGAACCTACATTTTCTAAAAAGTCAAAGTCTTAAATTCTACAATTCGGGGGGGGGGTGGTGCAAAACAAAAACAAGGACATTTTGTAATGCAGAGCTGTATAATCTACACAGAAAAAAAATCCACTCGGGCACTAGCACCCTATTTATTCTTTTCTTCAAGAGAAAAAGAGGATACTTATATTTTAAAAAGAGGGAATATTAACATAGGTTAAAATGAAATGCCTTAACATTTTGTAAACATCTGTAGAAAATCTGAGGGGAAAGGAAACTGGTTTTGCAACTTTTAAACTAAAGACTGAGGGCTGATCCTCCAGACAGTACTTCTGCAAAATCTCTGTTGTTATAATCAGTGGAAGTTCTGTGGGATTAAAATTTGCAAAAATAATTCTTAGGTGATTTTGTTTGGAACGGCCCAGGAATACTCCTCCTGTTGCTAACTAATGTTAGGGGGCCCATGTACACGCCACGATTTTTGCCCTTTCATGCCCTGCAACTGCGTGTCTGTTTGCACAAGTGGGATTTCCCAACACTTTAAAAGTCTTTCCTGTGCATTAAACTAAAACTCCTCAGATCTAGTTTAGTTTGGCTCGCCAGGAATTAAAGCGTCGTGGCCATGGATTCGTTGTGTGCAAACACAAAGGCACTCAAAGACATGTAATGAGCATCTTTATCCAGTAGATGGCACTGCAACGTTTTTGCACTGCACCCCTTCAAATTGCTTTTGCTTGTGAATTGCTTCCACTTTTTTTACACTTGTGTGGCTTTTTTTTCTTTGTTTGCTGGCTACTTCCACAGCTGCATAGCAGGGCCTGGAAACGGGGTGGGTGGGTGGGGAGCCCTGGGCCAGGGGGAAGTGCTGGACTGTCCTGCTCTCCTGCTGCACCAGCCAGGAACCTGGCTTAATTAGTTTGAAAGCCTAGTGCGTATAAACGCATATGTGATGCTCCAAAATAAACAAGTTTAAGTTTTATAAACCTATTTAATTTAATGAGCATTAAAACTCATGGGGAGCGTCCAGATGAGCGTGCACGTGCGTCTTGCAGCATCTCAAACCCCTTTGAGATCCTGCAAGAGGCATGTGCGGCAACAAAAAAACATTCCCTGCACTGCAAGTTTGCAGCGTGGGGCAAAATTAGACCCCTGGATATCCAGGGGTAAAAAAAACCCGCTCTGCCAAACAGTGGGGCAAGGCAACCTGGTGTGCCTGAGCCTTATGCAAAATGCACCCTGCTGGCCCGACCCAACCTGATCCAGCCCAACCCAAACTAATGTGGCCTGGGCCAGGCCACACAGCTAGTGTGCGTTTGCACAGGAGCCACGCCTCCTTGAGCCATGTAACCCGCTCCAGTGCAAAGCCAGATTAGCAAACCACGCCAGGCTGGGCCGGGCCAGGTCCCACCACACACTGCCTTCTCGCAGGCGCAGCGGGGCAGGCAGTGCTGCCACTAGAGGCAGAACCCAGTGTGGCACATAGGGGCAGTGCGCCGAACCAAACTGGGTCCTGCAGGCACCGGGGCTGCTTGTGCTGCCAGGCCAGGCTGGTTACATGGCAGCAGAACCCGGCTTGGCTTAGCATGCTGTCCCTGCTTGCTGCACTGGGTCCTGCTGCCATGGGACTGGCTCAGCCTGGCAGTGCGAGCAGCCCCAGTGCTGGCAGGACCCGGCTTGGTGTGACACATGGTCCTCATGAGTAACACCAGCCACTTGAGCTGCGGGGGAGCTGGCACCAGCAGGTTCAGAGCGCCTCACTTCCGCTGCTGCTGCAGGAGGTAAGTTATGGGCCCTGCATGGTAGGGCTGTGGCCCTGTAGGGTTGCTGGGACCCTGTGGGGGTGGGGGGGCTGTGGCACTGCTGGGTGCCTGGGACCTTGTTGGGGGGGCTGTGGCCCTGCAGGGTGCCTGGGACCCTGCAGGGGGGAGCTGGGGCCCTGTAGGAGGGGAGTCTATGCGCTGTGTGGGGGGAGCTGCACCCTGTGGGGGCCAGGGGACCCACCCCTCCTGAGCAGCCCCCCCCCACAAGGTCCCCACGCATCAGGGGCGGGCAGTTATTTTGGGCACAGGGCTGCTTCAGAGCTCTTGAGGGCCACATGGGTAGCCCTGCCTCTTGGCAGTTGCCCCACCCCTTGGTTGCCATCTTGGTCCCACCCCTTAGCCCCTGACCTTTGCCACTGGAAGTCCCTCCACTTGCCCCCCTCCCCCCCCAAGGACTCCATTGGGGGAGATGGCCTTGGAACCAAAAGTTACACCGTGTCACATGGTCTGTGTCATAAAACCGACCCACCCAACACCAAACTGTCCCGCTTGCCATATCTGTTCCAGAATCCCCTGCCCTCATCACAGTTACATAGAGGTCCTTGTTATAACAACCACCCACGTGATTGGGGGAACTTGGTAGGTGTACCAGTAACTGCAGTAGAAGCACTGGGCCTATGTACCTACCAGGGCCCAGCCCACCTCAGGCTGTCCATGGCTCCAATGGCAAGCAGTTCCTGACTACAAGGCCTGGACCTGTACAGCACAGCAAGGAGCCAGCCCTGCCTGTCCTGTTCTGGCTGTAGCAGGCCATTGCCAGCTGCAAGCCTGGACCTGCATGTGGGGCAAGGAGCCAGCCAGGGCCAGACTGGCAGCACCTGGTTCCCAGCTACAAGGTCAGGACCTCATGGCCAGGCCCATTCCCTCCCAGCAAGGGTTCCTAGTTGCAAGTCAGGGGCTAGCACCCCACAGCTCAGCAGAAGCCAGCCCAGCCTGCCCTTCCCCTCACCAGTGGGCCAGGACCTGGCTCAGCCCCTTCTTACTTACAGGCTAGCAGAAGCTACCCCAGCCTTCATTCCCCTCACCAGCACTGGTCACCAGACCCCTCCCGCAAGCCAGGACCCAGCCCACCCCATCAGGCCCCACACAGCAAAAGCTGACCAACCCACCCCCCCACCTCTCACTGGCACCAGCATGATCTGGCACATCCCAGGCTGTCCCCTGCTTTCCCCCCACAGCACAGCAGAAGCCAGTTCAGGCCCAGGTCCCTCACCAGTGCAGTCCCCTCCAGTGCTGCAGGACCCATCCCATCCCAAGCTGCAGGGGGCTCAGCCACAGCTTTCCCTCCCTGGCGTTGGCCCGGCTGGGCCTGTCCCGTCCCTTCCCCTCCCCTCCCAAGCAGCAAGGGGCCAACGCTGGCCCAGCCATGGCTTCCCCACATGTTTCTGGGGACAGGATGAGCCCAGCCAGAGCAGCATGCGGCTCAGCTGCACCTTCCCCCTACCTGTGCCAGCTGGTCCCAAGCAGCAGAAGGCTCTGCCACCATTTTTCCTGGCCAGTGCCAAGCTGACCATCCTGGCCCATCCAGAGTGGCAGGAGGCTCCACTGCTGCTTTTCCTGGTTGGGCCTGCTGCTTTTCCAGCTGGGCCCGTCCTCTCCGGAGTGGCATGTGACCAAAGCTGGCTTTCCCACATGCTGCTGGAGACGAGCCGAGCCCGGCTGGGTCGGCACCGGCCAGCAGAAGTGACGACTGAGCCGTGTGCCGCTTGGGGTGGGATGAGCACGGCCGGAGCGGCAGAGGCTCAGCCGCACCTTCCCCCTACCTGTGCCGTCCGGCCCTGAGCAGCGCATGGCTCTGCCACCGATTCTGCTGGCTGGTGCTGACTGGGCCAGGCTTGTCCTGTCCCCAGCAGCATATGGGGAAGCTGCAGCTGGGCCGGGCTCGTCCTGTCCCCAGCAGAATATGGGGATGCCACTTGGGACCCACTGGGCCCAGCTGGGTTGGCACCAGCCAGGAAATGCAGCAGTGGAACCTCCTGCCTCTTGGGGCCAGCCAGCTCAGGTAGGGGGACAGTGCACTGGACCTGTCCCATCCTGAGCAGCACATGACTCAGCCACCGCTTTTCTTTTCCTGGTCAGTGTTGACCCAGCTGGGCCCGTCCTGTCTGGCTAACAGGCTCTGGGATGCTGACCCCTGAACTAATTTAGAGAGTCATCAGCTTTTATAAGAAACAGATGTTTTTATAAGCAACAGATCGACAGATGTTATGAGTGGATCTTCAAGGAGCAGGGACTCTAAACAGAAAGCTGTAATGTAAATATAAAGGATAAGGAAGTGGGGGTACTGCTGAGAGAGGCAAAGGTGCTAAACAAAGCAGTAAAACCTTAGGGATGTATGGGTTATCAAAGCTATCTCTGGTAATGAGATGAGAATCAATAATCTCTGTTTATATCAGTGGTTCTCAACCTTTTTTAGACTTAAGGCTCCCCTTGTTAAACTCAAACCACACCTCCATAACTTTTGCGAATTGAGTGGCACCCATTGCAAAAGTCAGGCAGGATGTCTGATTAAGGAAGGGTTTAAACCTCCACCCTGGGCTGCACTGTCCCAGGCTTTTCCCCGCTTGCTGCTCAGGAGTCAGGAGTGTTGCCAGACCCTAGCCCTGGGCTAGCACTCTGAGGCAAAGAGCCTTTCTCATTAGTTCAAGCTCTTCTTAAACAGCTTTTTCCAAGGAAGGAATGGAGGAACATTACCAGCTGACCTGTTGATTAGCTCCAAAAAGCCCTAAACACTGTTCTGTCTGCTTGTCCCAGTGAAATTGGAGATGCACACAGAGATGTCTCTCAGCATTAGCTAGCATATCACATGCTATCGGTCCATGCTGTGGGAGATGGGAGGGTGGGATCCCTGCTTGAGCAGCAGGGGGTGAGGGGGGCTGGAAGGGATGTCATAAGATCATTGAATCCAGCCTCCTGCCCAAAGGGTCAAAGGATCCCAGCAAGATAAGCATCCAAATGTATCTTAAAAGTGTCCAGAGTAGGTGCTTGTACCACTTCTGGGGGAGTCTATTTCAGACCTTGGGGGCTCAGACAGTAAAGAAGTTTTTCCTTATGTCCCACCTAAGACAGTCTTGCAGGAGTTTGTGACCATTGGACCTTGCCTTTCTTTGGGGTGCTCTGGGGAACAGGAGTTCTCCCAGGTCCTGATGCACACCCCTTATGTACTTATTGGCTGCCACCAAGTCACCCCTGAGCCTGCGCTTCTCCACACTGAAATGTGCCTTGGCTCTCAGCCTCTTTTCATAAGGCCTGTTCTCTTGCCCTCTGATCATGTATGTGGTTCTCTTCTGGACTCTTTCAAGCTTCTCTACATCCTTCCTGAATTGTGGATCCCAGAATTGGATGCAGTACTCTCGCTGCAGAATTGGATGCAGTACTCTAGCTGTGGCCTCATCAAGGCCAAGTACAGTGGGAGGATGACATCCTGGATCTTGCTTGAGATGCATTGGTAGATACAAGCCAGAGTTTTGTTCGCTTTGCCTGCTGTGATATCGCATTGGTGGCTCATGTTCATCTTGTGGTCAATCATGACCCCCAAGTCTCTTTCTGTAGTGGTGTTAGCGAGTGTAGCATTGCCGAGCCTAAAAGTGTGATGTGGGGTTTTTCCCCCCCGAGGTGGAGCACCTTTCATTTTTCTGTATTGAATGCCATCAGGTTTTCATCCGCCTGCCTTGCAAGCCTATTGAGGTTGGCCTGGATCACCAGCCTATCTATCCTCAAGTGTGGATAGCTTTCCCCAAAATTTGGTGTCATCAGTGAACTTGGCCAGTCCATTTCTGACACATGAATGAGGGAAAGTTGATGCTCCATGAATGTGATTTAGTAATATAATTGAATTTCAGTTAAGTTGAAATGAAATTAAAATACCGTGACAATGGAGTTGAAAATGAATAAGATAGAGCAGAACAAAAGCGTACCATTGAATGGTAGGGAGAAAATAAATGAGACGTTCCAATGTTAAAATAAGGGAACAGCCAATGAAATTGGAAGGGGCAGCAAATTAAAAAAAAATTAAAGAAAAAATGTTATACAGTGTATAATTAGCTGTGGAACTCAGTATCACAAGACATTTTTGAGGGCTACAGTTTAGTAACACTAAAAAAAAAATGGTATTTGTATGGACAGTGTTAATATCTAAAGTTATACTTAGTTAAGATTTTTCTTAAGGAACTTAAAATGCGTATTTTAAGATAAATGCCAACCACTGACTGACTGCTTTCAGGAACAATTGCCCTAATGTCAGATTTCTTGTACCTCCCTTGGAAGTACCTCGTACTGGCCACTCTCAGATGTGATTATTAGATTACATGCATGATTGGCTTGATCTTGTATATAATCTCTGTGTTTCTTTGTTGACATTTGCTGTGGAGATTTAGCATTTAAGGACCCTTTCATCATTTTACTCTCTTGTTAAATATGAAGTTGTGGTTATGGGAAATTCCATTCTGAAATTTCCCTTCTTATGATCATGGCATGCTTTCATATGCAAAGTGTGTGTATGTGATTTTGAGTCATTGATGTAGTAGGAACAAAACCTGAGAAGTACACTGTGGATTGGGTTGTTTGTGAATTCATTTGCATGAAGCACAGGGAATTAAATTACACATATTAGAGAACATTTGTAATATTATACAGCCTTCATTCTGCTGCTACTACTTTTGGATGCAGTTTTATGATGAAAGTGTATATACATTCCTACAAGCCTCCTTCTGTAGCAAGAAACCTCCTTTTTTGCCTACCCACCCCTGTCCAATGTGAAGCCCCTCCATATGGCAAAAGCCCCTTTTGCAGTGTTTGCCACTTTTGGGGATGCTTTCTGTTTTCCACATTTTCTTCCTTCCTCCCTTTTCTTCTTTTATTTTTTATTTATTTTATTGTTGTATAGAATATAAGGTATACTTATAATAAAAATATATTTTGTAGGTGCTTTTATGGGTGTAAAATAGTATTCTGCATTGGTATGTCTCCCCCTCATTGTCTTTGGTCTGTTTGTTGTATGTGCCATGCCATTTCACTCTTTTATATTTTATGTGTTTTAACTTTGTAACAAATGTTATTTATGTTTAAAAGTAAGTTGTACCATATAACAATGTTAGCAAGGGCGGGAATCGAACTGTCGCCTCCCTGTATTGAGCTGGTCCCTGAGTGAATCATGATTGATTGTGTAACACAGTAGCTAGCTACAATAATGAATTAATGAGCAAGGATTAACACCTAGGAAACCACAGACTAAGGAGAGGAAAGAATCAATACAGAGCAAGGAACTCCTTGAAACTTAACTATTAGAGTTACAGAAGCCCCGGTTTGAACTAATCAACGCTGGAGACTGACTCTTGGGACTGAATTACCCCTCAGTCAACTGCTCCCAGAGCCCTATTCATCACAGCAGTGAATTAATCAAAATTCATCAATGGACTCCCGAGATTGCATGTATTCGCGGATGTGACCCAGTTATTCAGCATAGTGTGGGTTGCCCTTCTGAGATCATTTGGATATATGTCACTAATTCAGTTCCTTCTCATTGTAGGGCCTTTAGGCACTTTGGTTTCTCCTGTTTGCCTGTGTCACACAGCTTAGTCTCCTGGGAACCAAAATATTATCATCTAAGTAAAGTCTTTGGTCTTAATGTAAGTCTGGGTGAAATTTAATGGTCTGTAATATACAGTAGATAAGTGTAGATACTTCAATAGATTCTTTTGGCCTTAAGCCAGTAGTGCTCACAGTTTGACCCTGTGGGCCAGAAGAATAGTTCAGGGTTGGTCTGTGGGCTGGATTGGGCCTTGTGCCTCCCTCACATGCCAGAATCAGGCCCCGCACCGCCCCCAAAACTGCCTCTGCCTAACTGGAACCTGATCCTGGCTGGACTAGGATATCACAGTCCCCAGGGCCCAATGCCGGCACACAGGGGCCAGGCAGAGGTAGCATGGGGCCCTGGGTTCCAGGGCTAGCCAAATGGAGGCAGCTTGAGGCACTGCAGTCCTCCTTCCCCGTTGGGATCAAGCTCTAGGGAACCAGGCCAACCCTGTCCCACTGGGACCCAGGCTCTGGGGCCCTGCACCACTCCCACCTGGCCCGTGCTAGGATTAGGTCCCAAGACACCCTTCTTATCTAACATACAGAGACAAAGCCCTGGGGCTTCCTATAGTGCCAGGGGATAGATCTGGCCTTCAGGCTGGGGGTAGAGCACCCTCTTAAGCTCTCTGAAACTTTTTGTGAAAGATGTTAGCAACTTCTTTAACACTTTGAGTTGTGTCTATCAGAAGGACCCTGTAGAACAAACTTGCTCTGCATTGGATCCTCCCCCTCTATGCGACGCTGGTCAGGCCGCAGCTGGAGTATTGTGTCCAGTTCTGTGCGCCCCATTTCAGGAGGGATGTGGACAACATGGAGAGGGTCCAGAGGAGGGCCACCCACATGATCCGGGGACAACAGGGCAGACCCTACAGTGAGAGACTGTGGGACCTGAACCTATTCAGCCTCCACAAGAGAAGGCTGAGGGGGGACCTGGTGACCGTCTATAAACTCACTAGGGGGAACCAGAAGGGTTTGGGGGAGACGCTGTTTCCCCTAGCCCCCGCTGGCATAACAAGGAGTAATGGGCACAAGTTGATGGAGAGGAGGTACAGATTGGACATCCGGAAAAACTACTTCACAGTTAGGGCGGCTAGGAGCTGGAACCAACTTCCAAGGGAGGTGGTGCTGGCCCCTACCCTGGGGGTCTTTAAGAAGAGGCTGGATGCCTACCTGGCTGGACTCATTTGAGTCCCGTTTTTGTTTTTAGGTTTTTTTGGGTTGTTCTCCCGCCCTGGCGGGGGGTCGGGCTGGAAGATCTATTAGGTCCCTTCCGACCCTAAAACTATGAAACTATGGATCCAGATAGTGGGGCTCCTCCTGAATTGGGGCCAGGGCTTGCTTTAGTAGATCTGGCAGTGGGGCTTCATGGGATGCACAGCACTTGCTTGCACTCCTGCTGCTGATGGTCATGTTCAGTGGGGCCCAGAGGCTCCAAATACTGCAGCAGGCCCCAGCACTCCCTGCTCACACCCCCAACTTTTGGTAGCTTGATGGGCCAGATGGAATGGCTCCATGGACTGTATGTTTGACAGCCTGCTGTAGAATATACCTTATTTATTTGAATAAAGAAGGACCCAGATAATAAAATCAGCCTCAATAATTAGATTCTGTGTATGCAAAATGTATAAATTTGATATAATTTTCCAGGTGTAGAATCTAATTTTTGGAGGTTTGTCTTGAATTTGCCCCACTCCCACTGCTGCAGCAGGAAAAATAAATCTGTGGCCCTATGCCCTCCCAACCTCTTTTCCCTATAGCCCCTCCCCACCCTTCCTACTGTCAGACCCTGTTCTCCCTGAACACATGGAAGGACCAAATTTGAAATAATTGACCTTGAAATAAACATGCTTGTAGTAATTGGCACATAGTACCTATAGACTGAGTTCATCTAGAATTGATACATTTTACCTTTTTTGAAACTGATATAAGTTTTAAAACAGGAACTCCATAAAAACACTTTTAAATATCACAGTGTTCCAGGGCTGGTACGATACTCCCCAGTGGCCATGTGGCTCCTGCTTCTCTGGCCCCAGGTTGCCCTCCCTTTTCTCTCACTTGCTACACCTTCATGTTCTTTAATTCTGGAAAGGGTGGCTGCCCAATGCACCTAGAGCAAGCCTTGCTCTATCTTCCTGTCAGTGGATTCCTCTCAAACCCTGCTAGTTCTCAAACTAGTCTTTATAAAAGGTGGGCCTACTTGGCCCATACATGCCCCCAGAGCACCTGTTGCCTTATGAGCTATTCATGGCCTATGACCTCCCCACAGTAGTGCCCATGTCTTGCAGATGATACCAATTAATTATTTTGGTGGGTGCTTAGCCCCAGTCCAATATCTGGCCTCCTCAAACCTCTGTGCTCTTTTTCAGTCTCTGCCCCTCTTGGGCTTTAGGTTCACTGGCCCTCTCTCTGCCCCTCTTGGGCTGTGGTCTGATTCACCCTCTACAGTTCCTGCCCCTTTGGGCTGTGGGCTGCTTTGCCCTCCATAGTGGCTGTGGGCCCCTGGCCTAGTCTCTGCCTCTCTTTGGGCATGGGCTACCTAGCCCTGTCACTGTCCTTCTCAGGCACTGGGCCTCCTGGCCCTAAGCTTCCACCTCTCTCTCTCTCTCTCTCTCTCCCTCTCTCTGTGTCAACTGCAAAAAGCTCCTGCCCTCTGGCAGTGCTCAAGACAGTCACGTGCTTCTCAGATACCAATGGGACTTCCAGCCTTCCTTGATAGTCCCGGCCCAAACTGCTGGTCATAACTAACAAAAGAATATGCTGTCTTGGCTATAACACAAATTCTGTACAGTGCCTTAACCCAAACAACAGCTCTTTGGCTGACTCTGACTCTTATTTCCCTCTAAATCAGCAGCTTTCTACCTGCCTATCCCAGGGTAGTCCATGTGTTTATCAGGAGTTTTCTTGCCTTTCTCCAGCTCTGGAGCTCCTTCCTCTGTACTCTCCAGATTCAAATGGATCACCCTGGCTCAGGCACAGGGTCTGTAGGCTGCCCCAGCCCTGCCCATCTCTGTATTCCTGGTGGGCATGCACATGCATGTGGCTCCCCTTATGTCCTGCTCCCAGCAGCCGCTTGCAGGCTGGAATGCTGCCCGCCTGCAAGGGGAAACCCACCATTTCCCGTGGATCCCTGCATGACACTGCGAATCCAGGACAAATGCTGTCCCAAAGTCATGCAACCTAGGACCGGGACTTAAGGTTCCCATTCTGGTACTGTCCTGCCCAATTAGGGATGGGTGGTCACCCTAGCCTGATGACTGGTCTCCCTAGCAGCTTACATCTGTGGCTGTAGCAACACCTTTGTCTATTGCAGGTGTCTGCCCTATTACACAGGTAGCTCTACAATAGATACTCGTAGTCTTTCGTACTCTTTAACTTCTGACTGTCTGTTTACGTACAGCCAGCTTATTAAGAGTAGTGCTTCTTCAGCTGGTTGCTGGTGTTCACCTTTCCTCAATGTGCAGCCCTCTACCTATGCTGCAGTATTTCCTTGCTGTTTACCCCATTACAGCCAGCCCTTGTTCAGATGCCTGCTCTCTCTACTGCATTTTTTCTCCTTAAAGTAACAGTAGCCCTGGGCTCCCTGTTACAACACCTGTACCTTTACACACCGGTTTTAGGACTGATACGGTTCACATGACAATCCAAAACACACCTTTACAGTTGCACTATCTTCTTTCCCATTACAATTATCACACTATGCTCCTGCATGCCTGTCACCATCTTCTCTAACCGTTACAGTCATGCCAAGGACCACCTCTGCTGCCTCCTCTCCACTCCCCTCCCAACTCCTCCTCCAGATTCCTTAGTCTTTTTACTTGTCACATATATATAGAACAAGTTGTTTGGGTTTTTTTTTAAGGAAAATTTCTCTTGTCCCAAGTCAAATCAAACAAATCAATTCCAAATCCATAAGTTATTCAAGAACCGTATGTGGCCCTACTACTGGCAATCATCCTCCACTCCCGCCTGGGGCTTCAGATGCTTCCAAATCCTTTAGCAGGTATCCTACATGCAGGCCCAAGCCCAGAGGCTTGGAGTTCGGATGCCCTCGAGTTTCACTTGACCTCAGCCATATGGCCACAGGAGCCAGCTAGGGAGGAGTCTCCCATTTCCATAAAGTTAGTGTATAGCCAAGATCTTCCCACTGGAAGTGAAAGTGGGAGGCTAACTATCCCTTACTTTGGTCAAGGTACTACCCACTGCCAAAAAAGTGGCTTTCCCCTGCACCTAGAAAAGCCGCCTTAGCGGTCATGGTGATGCATGATGTTAGGCCGAAGCCAAAGGGCTCATGTTTTACCATATAATTCATTGGGGTGGGCCCCAGCAGAGTCAACAGCATTTCAAGCCATAGGGACCCTGTAGCTCAGAACTGATTAGTATGTATGTGTACTCCCGATACCCTCCAAAAAGGAACCATGTGCTAATTAGCCCTGCCTCTCATGACTGGAACCAGGTGTTCTTATTATGAGTCCTGGAATTCTCCAAAAATTTATATGCAGATGAGGCATAAGGCAACCTGGTCTAGCTCCACCTCATGGAGGACAGGGCCTCACTAATCATGTGTGCCAGAGTGAGGGAGGGGCCAACAGAGGGATTCAGGTTGAACTGTTTGGGGCCCTGTTTGGTGGTGTTTGCCAGAATTTAAGGCTAGTGAGGAAACAGGAATCATTAAAAATGGGAAAGAAAGGTACAGCTCACCTGTTGGAATGAAGAGGAATTTGGAATGTAATCTGTGTAGTAGCTCACCATGACTTGAAAGAGTCATTGCTGAGGGGGACTGTATTCAATATGCACCATCATATATTTTACTCAGAATGGTTGTGTGCGGGCCAGGAGCGACCCAAGCCCTTTTCGCGCTGCACGCGGGCTGTGGCCAGCAGCCTGGGCACGCCGGGGCGGAGAGGGAAGGCCTTCGAGCTGGAATTAGGCACGGACGCGTAGCGGTAGTTTAAAAGATTGTTTACTTACACCGAGATGGCAGTGGTGTAGGCTGGAAAACTTGCTTAAGTTGCGGTTACAGAGAGAAAAGAAAACAAAACTCGAACTTGCAGGGCACGAGGGTACGTCGCATAGGGTTCCGGCGACGGGAAGATGAAAATACGAGGGTACGTCGCAAAGGGTTTCGGCGACAGG
>NW_005842241.1:1195094-1195680 GCF_000455745.1 Alligator sinensis | reverse complement strand
CATACAAATGGTGGGAACTCTTTGCAACGAGCATTTCTGTGCTGCAACAAAGAAATGCACCCTGCAAAGAAAGCTTCAAACCGGCGGGAAATTCTCCCTTGCACCGGGGTTCTCTTCTGCAGCAGAAAACTCCACCGTGCAAGGAAGCTGCAATTTAGCAGGGACAATTTAGCAGTGCCGAAGCACACAAAAACAAAAATCACACCCTTTGGGTTGTGACAGGTTGCACTAACCTATCCTTGTAGTAGGCTCAGGGAAACACCATGCATCTGGGTTCATGAAGGCAGTTTTCCTTAAGCGCTCCTGGGGATAATTGTTCTTCTGGCATGGTTTAGTACCCACCAAGGTGTTGGGGCTTAAAGCCCACTTTATTGAAATGGTTGGCTCCTCCCTAGCTTGCTTCTGTGGCCCTATGGCTGAGGGCAGGCGAAACTTATAGATTCATAGATTTTAGGGTCGGAAGGGACCTCAATAGATCATCGAGTTCGACCCCCTGCATAAGCAGGAAAGAAGGCTGGGTCTAGATGGCCCCAGCTAGATACTCATCTAACCTCCTCTTGAAGACACCCAGGGTGGGGGACAGAAC
>NW_005842241.1:1192952-1193299 GCF_000455745.1 Alligator sinensis | reverse complement strand
TCAGCTTTCCTAAAGTCTAGCACTTTCACCCTACTAGTTACCTTACCCACTCGACGTCTTATGGTGAATTCTATTATTAGGTGATCACTGTCCCCCAGATGGCTACCAATCTATAGGTCCCCTACCATGTCATCCCCTGTTGCCAGTACCAGATCCAGTATGGCATTCCCCCTAGTGGGACCGTGTACCTCCTGTGTCAGGTGGAGGTCCTGTACACAGGTTAGAAACCTGCGTGAGCGGTGGGACTTTTCTGTCTGTGACTCCCAGCAGATGTCCGGGTAGTTTAGGTCCCCCATGACTACCGCCTCTTTAGCTTTTATGGTCTCCGAGAGTTGCCTCAGGAGCCC
>NW_005842241.1:1182529-1192876 GCF_000455745.1 Alligator sinensis | reverse complement strand
TGATGTGGGGGTCTGTAGCAGACCCCTACCACCAAATCCCTTTCTCCTTGCCCCCCATGTAGCCTAACCCACAATCCTTCTACTTCCTCATCCTTGGATTCTGTCTTGATGAGGGTCGATGTATACTGCTCCTTGACTTAGAGTGCGACCCCTCCCACTTGGGGGCATCCTACACATAGGATGCCTGCCAAAAGACATTGGAAATATCTGAAGCCCCTGGTGGGGGTGGAGGATGTTTGCCGGTTGTAGGGCCACATATGATTCTGGACTGACTCGTGGATTTGAAGTTGATTTAACTGATTTGGCTTGGAACACGAAAAATTTCTTTAAAAAAAATGTAGGTTCAGCTTGTTTGCCCAGCATAGGCTATGTGTTTATAGTCATGCTCCAAGTTGGGTGCATTTAATCAGCTTCATATTTGATTTTCATTACTAAACACATGGGCTAGGGACAACAGTTACACATAAGCCATTTTAAGTTTTCAGAAGCTGGTTTAAACATGCAACAGAACAGAAGTTCAGTGCACATAAACCAGTTTCAAAATGGCTGAAACCAGTTTGAGATAAACCTGGTTGAATATAGTATTAGACTTAACTGATTTATGTCAAACCAGTTAATGAAACTTCTGTCCCAAACCCCTTCCTCGTTCAAGTTAAATCAGAGTCTCCCAGCATCCCATGGTTTGCAGCCCTGGGCTGTCTGCCCCAGAGAGCAGAGTTGGCCCTGCCCCTCTGGTCTGTAGCCGGAGCAGTGATGGCTGGCTGATGAGGGGGCAGGGGCTGGGAAACCCCCTCAGGCAAGCCAGTCATCACTGGGACCCCACATCAACCCCCGGGGACTGCAGCTGGGTCTGCGGCTGGGGGCAGGGGAGGGACGGCCCCCCCAGGCAAGCTCCAGCTGAGGTCTGGGGCCAGGGACCCCTTCCCCTGGCTGAATGTGCTGGCCACATCCCCTGCTCTCTGGTCCAGCATCCTGCTGGCTGCGACCATGGACTACAAATCACAGAGGCACCTGGAAGCAGAAAGAGGAAGAGTCCTGCTGCTGTAAGTCTGGACTGCAAATCCCAGAGATCTTGGAGGCAGCAGGAAGAGGAAGTGAACACACAGTGTGCTTGAGATTGCAAACAACCCTGTATTCAATACATGCTCACTTCAAAGAAAGGACTATTCTTGTTCAAGCTTTTATGATATTAGTGCCACTACCCTTTTCCCCACCACCCCCTCCTCAGCCTGGCAGGTGCTGCCCCCCCTCCCCCCATCCTGATCCAGGCAGACCCTAGCTAGCCCAGGGCTAGGGCCTGACCATGCTCCATCTGAGGAGGGAGTGGGGGAAAGCCTTGAAGGACTTCTTTCTTCCCTTCCCGTTGGCAGTGGCTGGGAGGCTGGGAGGCATGCTCTAGCACCCTCTGGCTTTTGGCTTGAGCCACTGCAGGCATGTGGCTGCATTTCCCGAATCAAAAGTGAATATCTGTTCACTTGCTTCTAAGTTTAATCGTTGCAGTTTAGACTAGCCTGCAAAGACTGAATCAATTCAGCCTTGGACTTTTTGACTGATTGTACTTAGCCATGCTGCTTTTAGCAACAGTTCAAAGATGGATGATGTGTTTAATGAAGTTTCCTTGTATGCAAATGTAAGATTAGGGGCCTTTTTCCTGATGCTAATTGGGGTGGGGGTGTCATTTTGTTTTGAGAAAAGACAGTAGGATATCTTAGAAGGCTAATGAAATACAAGTCGAACTACTTGGGATCTGTTAATGACTTGTAGTCGTACTGTAGCATATTGAAATTCTTCTAGCACTGTAGTCATAGGAGAATAATAAGAATGTAGTTTGCAATTATATTTGTAGAAGATGTGGCTTTTGTAATTCGCCTCTCTTTGTGATGATTAGCACTTTCTGCTTGCCACTCTTTTATACAAGAAGCAAGTATTTTGTTTTGTTGGGGTTTTTTAATTATATGTTTTATTGAACCAACTGTATAGTTGGAGGGAGAAGCCAGACAAGCTTTCAGGCACAAAGTGCTCTTCCTCAGGTCTGGTCACTTTGTGCCTGGAAGCTTGTTTAATAACTCTCCCAACTATACAGTTAGGGTTTTTGGTGTTATCTTTTATTTGACTATCTCCAGGACCATCCTGACTACAACAACACTCCAGTCTTCCTACTTCTTGATACAAACAGAAAATACGTATTCTATCACAAGACAGTGCTACTTTTTTCCTTTTGCTGATTCATTTATTTTTAAATAAAAACTTTTCCTGTTACAGGTAGATTAAAAATTCTGTCACAGTTCCATCCCTGAGCCTCACTCTTAACCTTACAGAATGGGAAGATCTAGTTTATTTTGCTCTTCACTTCTTTCATACAGTTAGCTAGTGCTGAAGATTCACTGCTTAGGTGTTTGTTTGTGGGTCTGTTGCACAATACCTAATTGTTTATCTTAGTCAATCACCATCTTTTTGGGTGGTCCCTTGCCCTTGCAAAAAACCCCGTAGAGATGCACCTTGTAGACTAACTGAATCTCTGATCTACCTAGCTTTTTTTGCCTGACTTCAGAATAACATGGCTAACTACCAGTACTTCTGTATTTTGAAAATCATATATTATACTTTGGATTTCAGTTATATACTGGCAGTGTTGATAAGATTAGGCCTCAAAGTATATAGATATCTTTAAGGCAATCTTGTTCATCTGTATTTTGCCAAGTAAAATGTACTTAATTTTAAAGGACAAATACATCAACAAAGAAAGAAATTTTAAAAATTGGTAGAAATGATCTCGAATAATACAGTTAACATTTTTGTTTAAGAAACTAGGAAAAATATTTAATATTTGAAATTAGTTGTGGAGTGAGATGTTTGGAAACCATTCCTATTAACTGGTTATATTATTTTCTTTTTCTTTTCACAGTTTGGGTCCTCTGTTTGCTCTGTTTGTGCCATTTTATTGCTCCATTCCAAGAGTGCAAGTGACACAAATATTAGGCCACTTATCCATCACAAACAAAACTTTGGTCTATATACTGGGTTTACAGGTATAGTATGTGCTTAATTTGTTCACTTTTCACTTCATTAATAATTTAGCAGTTACCAGTAATAATTTTATATGCTCTTCAGCTTTGTAATGTTTTACCTGTAAATATAGCCCTATGAGCTAAAGTGCCACTTAACACATGTGGGGTGTATATTTAAGACAAAGACTTCTAAACTCCAAGGGCATTCTGTAATAGAAGCAGAAACTGAGTTAGTATACAAGATCACTTCTATTTAATTATCTTCTTGCTCTGTTGTGCTTCAGAAAAGCTATAAAGTACAAGTTCTGTGATAGGTTATGTTGGTTAAACATTTTACTTTCATGAAATTAGTGATAACTGAGCCACAGGATCAACAAATATCTATCCTGATTTTTCTGATTTCTTTTTTCCTTTTTTCTACTCTTGTGATAATGTATTAACTAATAAAATAAGAAGCCATTAAGAATATAGTAATATTTTATAGCAACGTTCTGTTGATGCTTTGACATCAGTCAGGATTTGGTTGGATTATATCTTGGTAGTGATATGTTATTCTCATATACAGCATTACCATCTGACAATAACACTTTTTAAAATCATGATGTGAAAAACAACATCATATAGGACCACATGGAAAATTAAGGGCCAAATATTATATACTCAGTACATGGAACAAAGTGTCCACCAGAGATTTACAAATGAGTGGGTACTTCTCTCATTTTCCATTGTGAAATATGAAATCCAATGAGAAGATCTGTTAAATTGTATATATTATATAAGATTTTAAATATTGCCAAAATTACCATTGAAAAAAAATAAAATGGATAAAATATGCTTAAATGTATTTTCAAATTACCAATTTCAGAACACTGACTTATGTCTACTTCTCTAACCCCCTACTCTTCATCCTTTTTGTTACTGAGCACTGGTTGGCTTATCTGTGACCTGTTTGAGCACTTCATTCTCTTTTACTCTCTCCGAATACTTAGCTGTTTCCCTCAAAGCTATCATGGAACTCATCTCTTTTTATTTAAAAAAAAAAAAAAGACCCCAGATTTTCCCATTGAGTGTTTTCCCACCTGGATCATTATCTTTCGATTACTTACCCTCTCTCCTTAGTAACAGGTTATTACTATTACTAGTCACAATCTCTCTACTGGATCTTTCCTTGTTTTGCTCAGAACTACTGTCACATGCATGTCGTAGGTTACTTGCTTGCCTATGAACTGTGACTCACCTCAAGTCATTCCTTCCACAGACAGAACTGTAGAAAGTGGTCTTATGATTCTGGTCACAAAGATGGAAAAACATAATATGTTTGACAGCTGTCCCACAGACCAACTTCCTTAAACAGGTTATCTGATTTTTCAGGTCATTCCCTGGTCTCAAGGGGATTTATCACCTGTACCTTAATTGAAATTCTGCATCTTTCTTGTCTGGTTCAGCTCTTGTAGACTCACTCCACCCCTTCTCTCTCTTGCTCTCCACATCAACAGCTTCCCAAGAGAAGAAAAATACATTTTTGTCTTAAGTTTTGACATACTGTCTGGGCCCTCCCCAACTGCACGCTTCAGAATTGTTCATGTAACTTGTGCTGCCTCTTGGAAGTCTTTTCCTGCTTTCCCTGACCTGCTGAGCCACTTCCTTTCTTTTAATCCATTAAAAAAAAATGTTTTTCCCTATAGGATATAGCTGACTTCCTGCAAATCATATTGTTATACTTAATAATGCAATATGAAAATAAATTGCACGAATATATTGTAGAAAAAGAATAGCTGTCAGATTTATCATGTTTTTCTATCTCTTGTTGTTCTGGAGTGGGGTCACTGCTAGTATGAAGCTGAGGTTATGCAAAAATGTGTGGGCCTGATCATTTCCTTCAACGTAATAGATAGAAATCCTGTATGCTAGTAGAGAACAGTAAATCAGTCCTTTGAGTTGAGTTGCCACCTGTGTAAAAACAATTAGCAGTTTTTAAAATCATTACTTTTATCTTCTAGCTCTTAACTTCTGGTTCCTACATCTGGATTGTAGCCTTAAGTGGACTGGTAAGTGTTACTATTTCAAAAATCATGTGTGATATTTGAAGCACTTTGGCATTTTTATGTTGCAGCATATTTAAGCTCTTAAAATAACAGATCATTAAATAACAGCTTAAAATAACAGCCCATTGTAACAAGAGAAATTCAAATTCTAGCCTTGCATGCAAAACTCCTAAGGCACTGGCTAGCAGAAGATAAAGACAGACCAACAACAGTAGTGTCTTCCTTTATGAAGAGATAACCAACTATATGCTGACTAAAATTTGTAGGTTGCCAACATTTAACTCAGTGGGTCTAGTTTTGGATGCACGTTGCAATGAGTATTCTGAATACAGTAGAACATTAATTCTAATACAATGTTTGTTATATACTTTATCCTTTATTCCCACAAGTGTTTTATTCCTGTTGATTTTAACAGACGCTACATTTTCATTTTAAAAGCAGTCTTTGACTTATAATGACACAAATTGATGTCTTCCTGTCCTTGTAGGATGTGTGTAGAATAGGGGTGGGCAAAATATAGCCCATGGGCTGGATTCAGGCTGCCAAGAGATATTATCCAGCCTGTGGTAGTTCTTCAGCCCCAGGTGCAGGGGGCAGCCCATGCCATGGTGTGTGCGGCTGATCCCGCCACCCCGGGCATGCAGCTGGGTTGGGGTGGCATGCCAGCCAAACTCACTTCCTGGTGGCAGCAGCTCCTTCCAGCTGCCATTGCTAGTCTTTGCTGCTGCTGCTAAGCCTGGCCGCATTGTCTGGGCATCTCTGCCCATTCACTCGCCACTCACTGCTGGCGAGGGGCACCAGATAGAGCAAATGGGTGAGGTTTCCTTAGACACTGGTCCAGGACCCTCACAGGCAGGGCATGCTTGGCTGGATTTGGGCCGCAGGTAGGCGGGGAGTGGAGTCCTGGAGCAGCACAGGCAGGCAAGTCAGGTTCTGGGATCATGGGGCAGTGTGGGGCAGGGCTCAGAGCAGACTGCAGCTCTGCCCTAGGCCCTGGCCCCAAGCTGTCACCACCCTGCAATCCCAGGCCCAGCCCACTTGTGGGCCCCATCCCATCCACCCAGCTGAACGTGTCTTGCCCATACAGGGTCCCAGATCACTCTCAATGGAAACCCTGCCCTTCCACCTGCTCCAGTAATCTACCACTTAAGGAGTTTTGGTGACCTTTTGTGAGCAGGGCTGAGTGCTGACCTGGCTTGCAACAGCTCACCAAAACTCCCTAAGTGGCCCTCCAGCCCAAATAATCACCCATCTCTGGTGTAGAACAACCATGCTGCTCTATAGCAACAGCAAGAAGGTGTGAAATCTTTTTTACTTTACTCAGTTGAACAAGGTGTGATTTCTGCCTCTCTCTTTTGTTCAGTTTAGTTGAAACATTTGAAATACAAATGCGGTTTGCACTGTTTGAGGTGTGATTTATTTATTTATTTATTTATTTGGATCAGCTTTCCTTTTTTTTCTCCAAGAAATGAGACACTGAAATGTTTCTGTTAAATTTCTGTGTCCTTGGAATTCGGTTAAGGAGATTACAGCTCCAGATCTCTGGGCCCAAAATGTTAGTTTTGTTCGACTGTCTGGAAGTAGTCAGCTCTCCCGAAGCTAATCAGTGTTAATTTACAGTAAGCATTCTAAATTATGCCCTTTGCAAATAGGATCAATAATATACCATGAATTATTCCCATATAGAGTTCCTATCTGAACTGTAAAGTGACTTGTAAGCACAGATCTAAAGGCTCTCTAAAGGAGATATTACTATTGTAGTCCACTGCAGTATTTCACCATTTCCAAGGATTATTTCAAAATAAGCTGTGAGCCAATAGAATGACTACCAGAAACAAATACAGTAACAGGCAATGTAATCTGTTCAGGAGTTCAATATTTGTATAATATAAATGAAAACAAGGTTACTAAGAAAAACGAGTAACTAAATTTCTCTGTCCTGGAAATCAGCCCAACCCTCAGAGATTGAGTGAAGATCTGTGACTTTCTGTGACTTCCTCCAAATATTCTACTCTTCCTGTTACCAGTCCTTCCTGTTGCACAGGTGTTCAGGGGAGAGGCAAAAGAAGCTGGATTTAACTTCTTGTATACAGGATTGTAGGCATGTCCTAACGTTCTGTCAGATATAACTTGTAGGAAAGTTTCTTCCTCAAATGCTTTTTGAAATACATTATGTCAGTATTTACCAAAAATAGCTATTTTTCTCCAAAATTGCACAGTTAAAACATGAAACCTAGTTTACTTATTTGGTTTAAATTCATTTTCAGAAACAAAATATTTTTAGAATATTTTACATGTTCATCTCTCCCTCATTTATAATGACTCCATAGAACTGAGTTGAACATTCATTGTTTTTCAGTAAATGTTTCAAAATATTATTCAGGTTTTACCTGATTTATGGCTAAGAAACAGGTCGGTAGTACAAGTTGATATTTTCTAATTCTAGATATTTTTGCAAAAAGTAAGGCATACTCAGGAGATGAACACCATAGCACTGATCACAAAATCAGTGTTGCAGTTCAGAAGACAAGTAACATGTTATAAATTCCAACCATCTCTTGTGTAACAGAATCATCATGCCTATAAATATAACCAGTGACTTCCTTTTTCTATATAAATTGGAATGGAGGGAACAGTTGAGGGAGTAAAATGTTAATGCTTGTTAAATGTTTTAAATTCTGCATCTACAGTGGTTCAAAATGCACCTTTTAGCAATGGAAAATATAGATTTTGTATAATATATATTTGCATATTTCTTCAAGGTATCTAATGTTTCATTTTTTTTAACTATTTATTTGTATATTTGACCACTGGTGTTGCTCTTGCTCTTATATAAGTGATAATCATCAATGTGGGTCAGATTTTCCAGTACTGTTAGGCAGAATTGCCCATCCAGAATTTCCATGTGTATTTAGATGTTTATAGTGAACAAGTGAGCAGGTTGCAAGTGCAATGTGTTATTGGTCATTTATAAAGGTAATACATTTCAGTGTCCAGTTGCATTAAATAACAACACAAATTAGGTACTCATGCTGTGCTGTTCTTAATTCTTCCTTTCATCAAACTTCTGCTCATGTTGAACATCAAAATGCATTCTACCATTTCTGAACAGTTTTCTGAACATAATTTCTCCAATTTGTTTTTGTAATGCTTTCTGTTTAAGCTGACTCAGTTCACTTGTGGTTTATATTTGACCTTTAAGGTATAGCTGATGCAGTTAGACTCAGTTGAAGTAGACTGCTTTGGTTTGAAGTGGAGCAGAGGAGGATATTGCTTCATAAGTCACTATTCCTTGCTTGTAGATTTATGTGGAAACACCTAGGCAGAAAGTTGTAAAACCTTCTTCTTTGTTCACTCCTGGTGACTTAAGAGGGACCCATCCATGACAAAAATATATGCATCTACAAATATGTATTGATATAACCTGTCTAGGTGTTGGAACATTTTTTGAAAATTCCTGGTACAGAGTGAAATTGTTCTCAGCTTCATTAGGAGCAGAATCAATGTTTCTGTACCACGTCGTTGTGAAGAGGTTATATGTTCTACCATAAGAATCATAAAACTTGTTTTATCTTGGCCTTTAAATAGGTCTTTGCTTAACTTGTGTCAGTATGAAACATGCATAAAGGGCAACTCTTTTATGCCTTATGGTACAAAGAACGTTTTTCTTAATACTGTTGCTTAAAATTTACTATTAAAATAACTTTTGCTTACCCCTCTCATATACCAATATAGGTGCCTTAATTTTAACTAGTAAGATAGATTGCTGTGGAAATAATGACATTATCATACTTAATAGAAGATTCTCTGCAAGCAGTGGATGTAGAAAAATATTGGAAAAAAAACCTTTACAATGCTGATTTAAATATTTATTTTTAATATTTCTCTCATGGATCTAACTTTGATTTAATTTCTTGTACTTGAATTTATCAGGCGTACATTACATATGAAAATTCTCATGCTGTGGGTTAGAATTGAAAAAATCCCTTTTTGATCCTCCAGTTTTGTATAAAAACAAACTACTTTATGGATAGACAAGCCTAGTTATAGTTTCTTTACATTATAAAATTAGGGAACTGCAAGTTACAGAAACTGATGCATCATACACGTACTTTCAACTGTACAAAAATAGACTGGGGCTTTGTTACAGTTACTTTCAGACAGTGAATCTGAGCGCCTTGTTGCATGTTACACTGTGAGGTGCACAGATGTTGATTGGCTTAGTGCTAGCTTGCAGTCAGACAGGGTTCATTAGGTAAATATGATATAGTTTATTCAACTTGAGCTACACATCTGTGGGGAGTGGGTACACCTTAATGGTTCAGGAGCTGGGTTATGCAGATCAAGAAATAATCATGCCTGGAGTGGTGTAACTTTGAGCCACATAGCGAGTGCTTTAAATCATTTAATGTGTGGACAATCCAGGGGTTAAGACCTGCTGTAGCCCCTCAAAATTAATGTATAACTAGGCCCTGCAAGACTTTTGAAAGCACTTCATTGCTCAGCTGAATACCTTGGAAATAAAATTATTATGTTTAAGTGGGCTTCCCATAAACTATCAAAGCTCCTTAGAATGGCCTGTCTGATTTTTCACTTCATTAATCATACCATGGCAGGACACCTTTGGTGCCTGCCACTTTAAGGGGCTTAAGCAGGCTGTGAAGCATCCAGCAGGTACAGTTAGGCCCAATTAGCTGAATACATGACCGCAAGGGGGCCACCGGATTGGATGAGGGCTGGGCAGCCAGGGTATAAACCCAGACCCTAGTAGCTGAGCTGGCAGTTGCATGTAGCTGCAGACTGCAGCTCCCAGAACATCCTGGAGGTTAGGGTAGGAATTATGGGGATGGAGGATTTTCCTGGTCCTGAGTAAGACTTGAAACTGCATCCTGCTGAGGTTAGATGAGGTGGTGGGGCTGCCTGTGGTGGAACAGTCTCCAGGAAATGCCACACCTGCGCCTCTTCAATGAAAGGTGAGGTTGGGGCCTGTGGCAGGGCACTGAGTGTGCCTGCCACTTTAACGGCCTGGAGCTGGCAGCCACCAGGTGCCTGATGAGGGCAGCCATTTTGAATCAGGGGCTGTCTATATAAACAGGGCAGTTTGGCTGCTGGAGGCCAGGCAACAACATCGTCTGACCAGAGGGCTGCTGATATCATCTAGAGATAAGGGAGGAGCTGTAGGGGATGGTAAGGAGGCTCCTGGTCCTGACCTAAAACTGCACCCTGCTGGGAGTGGGCGGCCTGGTGGGGCTCCCAGTGGTGCGGGAGCCCCCAGGAAATGCCAGGCCAGTTAC
>NW_005842241.1:1181876-1182312 GCF_000455745.1 Alligator sinensis | reverse complement strand
AGAGGGGAAAATAGTTTCAGGGAGCTAGGTAGCCTGAATGAAGGCGGGGTAGGGTGCCTGAATGGAGGGATCTTGGAGGGGTCCTGATAGGTGGATTCTGGGGCCCAGTGTGGGGGCCAGTGATTGATGAGAACATCTAGATGCCATCTGCAGAGCTTGGGCTGTGGTGTAGGGGAGGAATGGAGCCGCATATAGCGCCCCTGGCATCAGGGCAGTAAATGGGCAGCCTCCCGCTAATTTAACATCAATTAATTAATTATTAACACCAAGGCATGGCAGGAGAGAATGCGGGCGGTTGGCCCAGGAACAGGTGGGCGGGCCACGGTTATAGTTTCATAGTTTCAGGGTCGGAAGGGACCTAATAGATCTTCTAGCCCGACCCCCCGCCAGGGCGGGAGAACAACCCAAAAAAAACTCACCCTAAAAACAAAAACGG
>NW_005842241.1:1176973-1180113 GCF_000455745.1 Alligator sinensis | reverse complement strand
TACGCCGCCCTTTTGGCAAACAGGCATTCCCGGACACCCTTGGTGAGCCAGGGGGGCTTTTGGACACTCCTGCCCCCCTTGCTTCTTGTAGGGATGGACACCCCTTGATCGGCCCAAGCAGGCCCCCTGTTACAGGGTCCCATATAGCCTCAGCCCCTGCTGCCTTGTGGGTACCCCATGGAGGGGAAAGGCTAAAGGAGCACACCCCACCCAACAGGGCCCAGGTCCGTCCAAGCCCATAAGGTGGCCCAAGGGGTGTAAGAACCAGGAGCCTGCTGAGGTGGTGGCATTGTGGCCCCAGTGAAGGAGGCAGAGGCGCCAAGGTACATCTGAGGACACCTGAGGCCAAATGTTGGCTGAAAGCTGAGTGTAGCCCACCTAAGGGGCCAAGGGAATTGGAAGCGATTTTTGATGCCATCTGCGAAGAATGGGACATGGTGTAAGGGGAGGTTCGGAGCCGTGTATTTCGCCGTTGGCATCAGGGCAACCAAATGGGCAGCCTCCTGCATATAACCCCTATTTTTGGAAACATCAAAGACATGGCAGAAGAGGCAGGGCGGACTGCCCTAGACAGATGGGTGGGCCGATGTTGTGACCAGTCTCAACATGGCCTCTTGTCACACATACACAAGTAAAACCATAGCCAAATTTGATTATTCTGATTG
This sequence comes from Alligator sinensis, assembly GCF_000455745.1. Taxonomy (NCBI): domain Eukaryota; kingdom Metazoa; phylum Chordata; order Crocodylia; family Alligatoridae; genus Alligator; species Alligator sinensis. The sequence goes on along the minus strand of NW_005842241.1, from coordinate 1,179,448 downwards.
CCTGACATTTCTAATTGTTATACTCTTCCAGGATTAAAATTTGAGGGGCATGTCCAAGCTCATTCAATCATTACTACAGTTATCATCACATAGTTCATGTTTCAGGATTTCTTTTATCTATGATGGAAGGACAGTATTTTGAAGAAAACTGAATGTTTCAGGTTTTCTTCCTTTTTTGTGGTCATAGTATTGAAACATCTATTTTTATACCCAGTGTAGCATGTTCAGGTGTCTCTTTCAAAGTTTGCTTTTTAAACAGTCTGTATTGCACTCATCTCAAAATTCAGGATAGGTCTCTCTGGGTTATCTCTCAGGTCTTGTTCAAACTGACAAAATAGGACATCTAATTTTAAGCATTCTTAATTTCTCAAGTAATGAACTTCAAACTTGACTTACTTAGACCTACTCTACTAGAAGCTGAAAAGCAACCCTGCTCTGAAGTCTCTGTATACTGCATTATAAATGACTATGCATAACATTATTTGAGAAATTACAGTTTGTATTGTAACATGTATTTTGTATATTAGAAAAAAGATGTTAAAAAAGCCCTTATCTGAAGGAAGGGGGGGGGCAAAGTATAGCCTGCAGACTAGATCCAGCCTGCCAAGGGATTTTGTCTGGCCCACAGCAGGTCCCTTGGCCCTGCCTGGCTCAGGTAGTGGGAGGGTAGGGGGAGGCATGGGTGGCCGGTCCCGCTGCCTCAGGCACACAATGGAGCTGGGGTGGTGCGGTGGCCAGACTCGCTTCCTGGCAACCCCTGCAGCCGTGGTTCCTTCGAGTTGCCACTGCCAGTCTCTGCCCACTGCCTCTGGGGGCACTGGACAGAACAGGTGGGCAGAGTCTCCATAGAGCCCAGCCCCAGGACCTGTGAGGGCAGGGTATGTGGCCAGACGGATGGGATGGTTCTCCGGGTGGCTGAAGAACGGTGACTGGGAGCAGGATGGGTGGATGGGGCAGGAGCTGGGATCAGGCTTGGGACCGCAGGGCAGAGACAGGCTGGGGCCTGGGGCAGAGCCACAGTTCGCTGCCCACACACCCCTGCGACAGGCACTGGTTCTGCAGGCAGGGGCATGCGGGGAGCAGATTGCGGCTCTGCTTCAGGCCCTAGCCCCATGCTGTCACCACCCTGTGATAAAGTTCCCAGCCCTGGCCCTATGTGTATATCCTGCTCCTGGATGCCACTCACCACCTGCCCGCAGCCCCATTCCATCCACCTGGCTGAGCTCACCCTGCCTACAGGATTCCTGGCCAGTCTCCATGGAGACCCTGGGATCATCGGGTGATGACATTGTAGGGCCGGGGTCTTGGGCAGAGCTGTGATCTACTCCCTGCACACCCCTGCCTGCAAAACCAGTGCCTGTCACAGGGTCGTGTCAAGAGCAGATTGCTGCTCTGCCCCAGGCCCCAGCCACATGCTGTCACCATCCTGTGATACTGATCCCAGCCCTGGCCCCGTGTGCATATCCCACTCCTGGATGCTGCTCCCCATCTGCCCACAGCCCCATCCCATCCACCTGGCCAAGCTCACTCTGCCCATGGGGGTTCTGGGTGGTCTTATGGAGACCCTGGGATCACTGAGCATTGACAGTGCAGGGCCAGGGCCTAGGGCAGACCTGAGATCTACTCCCTGCATACCCCTGCCTGTAAAACCAGCACCCATCATCGGGTCATGCCGGGCACTGCTCTGCCCCAGGCCCCTGCCACGTGCTGTCACCACTCAGTGATCTCAGTACTAGTTTCAGCTCTGCCTCCTTGACCTACTCCTCTGTTCCACTTCTTAGATGCCCGTGGCCCCATCCCATCCACATAACTGAATGCGGGATAGAGGCACTTAGGGAGTTTTTGTGAGCTGTTACAGGTGGGCACAGGTGGGGAGGGGTGCTTACCCAGCCCATGACAGCTCATCAAAATTCCCTAAGTGGTCCTGTAGCTCAAATAATTGTCCACCCCATCTTAAGGCATAAGCACAAGGGGACAGTTAAGATTGAAAGTTCAGATAATATTGAAAACTCAGTTTTAACCACATTTCCTGTTTTCCAAGTGCTTAATTCTCATCCGTAATATTGCATAATAGTATCTTATCCTTTGACTGAGTGTCAATATACACAATCTCACTGGATGTTCATCCACCCTAGGCTCTTGGTGGAAGAAATATTGTTGTAGCAGTATCTGTGAAGTACCATAAAGCCTACTACCAAGTGGATAAAAAACAGTATGCACTTTTGCTCTTAGTTCCTTTCACCCGCTTGGGTAATGATGAAGCATTGTCTCCTGTTTAGAGGCCTTTGGTCTTTGATAGTGCAGTTAACATGCCTGCAGTCTCCCTTTAGTGCCACACAGGCCATTTTCTCTCTTTGACAACTGCCTGATCCACTTCCAGTTTTCATAGACCTTTGGGTCAGTGGGTACTTTGGTATCAGTGACAGCAAACAGATAATGTCCAAATCCCTGTTTCCTGTTCCTTTTTTTCATAAG
>NW_005842241.1:1172182-1176942 GCF_000455745.1 Alligator sinensis | reverse complement strand
TTCCAGCAGGAGGTACTCTCTGTGCTAGCCTTGGGAATGATAAGAAAAAGTTTTTCCTCCTCCCTTCCCTCCTGTCTCCACTATCTCACCCCATATCTCTGTGGAAAGAGATTCTATACTTACTTTCTGATGCAGAAAAGAAGGTGAAAGATAACTCCCCATTCGTACCTAATAAAATTCAAGATGGTAACCTTGGCAGCTGTAATACAATCTCTGCTGGAGGGACTTATTCACATGTCCTGATTTACAGAATCCTCACACAGGAAATACTTCAGGTTTGTGCTAGGACAAGACTGTTTCCAGTACCAGCTTCTCCCTTTCACCTTTTCCGTGACTCTTGGAGTCTTCTCTTCACCAAGGTTCTCTCGGTCATGGCTACATGCCACATGTGGCAACAGGTCTACCCCCTACCTGGAGGACTATCTGGTAAGAGGGGCTTTTCTTGACTAGGTACCCAGAATCTAAGCTGTGATGCTGCCTTTTTGTACCCTGAGTTAGTTGGAAAACAAGGTGAAATCAAATTTGATTCACACACAGACTCAAGTTTGTTGGAACCCTATGATTTTGACTTTATGATATAAGGATTTACCTTCTTCAGATAACTGTGCACGTATGCATTGTTTGATACTGGGTTGTGGGCAGCCAGGACTAGGTTTACTGGGGGTAGGAGATAAGAGCAGAATCCAGGGACAAGCTGGATCAGGAAGCCAGGAGGTTAGCCCAAGAGTGGGGTCTAGAAACAAGCTGAATCAGGAAACTAGGAGACCAGGCAGAGAGTGGAGTCAGAGAGCAAGCTGAGTCAAGAAGCCAGGAGATCAAATAGAGAGTGGAGTCAGAGCTCAGAAGCCAGAGGAAAGAGCAAGTAGTCTGGGATCAAGTTAAGATCTGCTCTTACATTTTCTGTTCCAGTTCAGTGGTTTATACTGGGGAAAGTAAAGGGTCAACGAACCCCAGCCTGCTACTCTGGTGATGGGGTGTGTGGGTGGAGGGTTAGGTTTTGTTGGAGGTTTCACACCAGTTTTGACCAGCCTGGGTGGCTAACCGCAGGGTGGCAGCCTGAGATGAGCAGCTGTGCTCTTGGACTAAGATTCCAGGTTTGAGGCTATGCCCAGTGACATCACTGTGTGTAAGCTCAACCCTTTTGCTTAAACTGAAGACATTTTTGCCTTAGCAGTGGCCATAGCATGTGTTACAGTCTCACATCTCTTCATCTTTTCCCCTTCCTTTCTTTCCACTCAATCCCCAATCCCCCCGCTCCACTCACTAATGAGGTAAAAGTGATATACATTTCCTTGTCCTTATTTTCTCAAATATGTTGTTCATACAGGGCACTTTAATTAGCTTGCTGCTGTGGCCAGGTGCTTATAGCCTTGACTTCTTGACCCCCTAGTTATTATGTATCTTACTTTATCTTATTTCTATTTTACCCTCTTTTCTTTTCATGCTTTTTAGTTTGGGCTTGGAAAAATTCTGGTTTCCTAAGTCCTCAGACTTCAGAGGGTGTTGGCACCCTCTTTATCCCCTTCACCTCTTTACATAATACTTTTTTCAAGTGCTCCAGTAGGTGTCAACAGACTGGACCTTTGGTGCCCTACCTGGCTCTTGGTCATTTAATACTTAACCAGCCCAGGAGGATTCTTTTGAACTTGTTTTTTTTCATGATGCCTTTGCCAAATTCTGCAGACTTTCATAACTGTTGATCCTAAATGATCCTAGATTCTGGCATTGGACACCTATACCCAGTGCCTTTATGCCTAGACCATGCTCATATTCCTGCTAAACTTGGTAAGTATTGATCTTTTACTTGAGCCAGAAAGGAAAGAGACCAGGAAGGAAAAGAGAAATGAAGGTAAGAATGTTCCTTTCTGAATGGAGTTCAAGCACATTTTTACCATAGTAGGTACTTGTTGGTAGTAATATTATTGCCATAGTGCAACACTGTTTTTTGACTCAAGCTCATTTCTCAGGGCTTGCAGCATTTGAAGCGCTTAGTATTTTCTCTTGGTTTGGCTTTCTAACAGGAAAAAGTCCTCATCCTAGGCCCTGGAAGTTACAAAGTCCTTTTTGGTCATGTTGCAGGAAGTGGAACATCATTTATTCATTAGACTCTTTCATATCATTTTTTGGCTTTATGTCATTCCATTTCTCAATAACAAGAGGAATACAGCGTAGCTCATCTATAGATTTGCCACACCATCTGCACCCGCCTTTTCAAAATATTAGATTTGCCCGTTGCCCCCAGGGTACCCTGACTGAGAATCTGTTTTCTAGATACTAAACTGATAATCTCTTTTGTTCATCTAGTTGATGATTAAGTCACTTGGCGTTCAGGCATTTTCTGAACTGTTATAACTGACAAGCAGCTTAATAATGTCCTTCAGAAAACATCTAGGATGTGTTGGCTTCCCAGTTGTAAACAGTGGGCATTTGTCACTCCCATCCATATTTGTACAAATGAACACAATTACCCTGTCCTTTGAAGCTTTCCAGCCATCTGGCTTTTCCCTTTTTTCCTACATCTTTTTGTAGCAGGAGTGATGGGATGGCTGTGGCTGGGGGGCTGTGGTGCCCCTAGTGGTTGCACTAATTCTGTCTTACTCCAGCTCCTACTCCAGTCCTTCTGTTTACCCCCACAGAGTCTCACCTACAGTCTGTCTTGATGAAAATGTGTTATTATGGTGGGTTACTGCCCCAGAGTCCTGGAGAGATCTTGATCGGTGTTAACCCTAATTTAACTTAGTCAGATCCCCATACTGAACCCTGCCAGCACTTACCAGGCACACACATGTCCCCATGGGCCCTAGCTTTGTCTAAGCAGAATAGAACTCTTTTTTCCAAAGTTAAATAGTATTGCACATTGCTATGTATAATGCAATGAAAACTGATGCAAGCATATTTCATTTATACCATATGGATGGAGCAGAGTGCAGATGTTCTGATTTTAGTTAAAGGTCTGATGCTAATATTCGTTCTACCTGATGGAGGAGTTTAAAATAGGCCACCATGGAACTGTGTACCATACTAACCCTTTTTGGCTTGTCTCCTTAGTGGCCCTTATTCAGGAGAATATTTAACGCGTATATGCAGTGTTGCCAACTCTCTTAAATGTATCATGAACTTCACAATATTTCTTCAAATCAGCTGCACAAATTAAGAGATTACATGAGAATCTCATCTTTCATCTTTAAGTAAGGTTTAAGGAAAATGCATCTCCAAGTCTCAGAAACCAGAAAAGATTAAATGTATTATTTTTTTTAAATCTCATTAAAGTCAAGCATGTGAGTTTTTTAACCCGATTCATGTGTGTGTAACTTTTAAACATTTGAATGTTCCTACTGAAGTCAGTAGGATTGTTCACTTGTTTAAAGTTATACAGCTATGTAAGTATTTTCCTAAATAAGTACTTCTTTCTAAACAATAAAGAATGATTCATTTGATCCCTTGTTTCTGAATGTATTGTCTGTCAGGGAGTCAGAGCAGTACACTGGTTGCTTAGCTTCATGATCTCAAGCAAAGATGTAGAAGAGAAACTGTAAGAAATAATGGAGTATGAAAGGAAGCATCAATGGAATAAGAGAAATCAGATAAATGAAACAATTAAATAGAATATTGGTTGAAATAGAACACCTGGAAACAGGAATGGCATGTGAAAGAAAGGTATAAAACTATTAAAACAGTTGATTTTGGAAAAAATGGAAGGTGTGGGGTGATATTTTTTTATTGGACCAACTGCATATTTGGGATAATCAAAGCATTCTTCTTTGGGTCTAAGAAGGAAAGTAAGCACAGTGATTGTTAAGAACAGTAGGTAGAGCTGTAAAATTGGAGGTGGAAGAAATTCCCAGGAGTATGAGGCAAACAATTAATAGAAGAGAAAAAGCTTGATTACTGAGAGATCAAGACCTATTAAAAGGAAGGAGAAATGTTATCACCTAAAGTGTGTAGGAAGAATTTCAGGAATCAGGTAGATTATAGTGTGTCACAAAATCATTAGGAACCAAAGACTGAACACCAATAGTGTCCAGCCAACTTACAAATTTTTGTTCTCGAGTTTGTCCTTTAAAGGTGTTTGATAGATTTCCCTTGAGCACAAAGATAATGAGGTTAGAAAAGGAGTAGTTCTGTGAAAAATGAGCTCCTACTATCGTATGTGTGTGTCTGTCCTTTATGTGAGAGGCAGGGATTTCTTAGGGAGATATCTTTTTATTGGACCAACTCTGTAGCTGGGATAGAGTTAGACAAGCTTTTGAATATAAGACGTTCTTCCTCAGGTCAAAGTTGGTCCAGTAAAAGATAACTAGTAACTACCCTAAGAAATAATGTCTTGCATTCAAAAGTTTGTCTAATTCTATCCCAGTTGCATAGTTGATCCAATAAAAGTTAACGCTCTAAAAAATCCTTGCCTCTTTCATAATTCCTGGACCATCATGACTACAACATCACTTTTAACACTACCAGAAAATCTCTAGTACATATACTCTTGCTTATAAGGAAACAATATAGTAACCAAGGCATTGCTGTAGTTAGATCAAAAAAACTGAAAGGAAAGGAAAAATCTGTCCTTCTAAATATGAAACTGAGAAAGCTTGTACTGAACAGATCACAGGTTTTTATGTAAGGGAGTCATGAGCATGTAGTTTTGTTGATCATGTTCTGCTTTGTCTTAGAACACAAGTAATTAGCAAACGCAGCACAGGTGCTGCAAGTGTCACAGGTAGTCTTTGGCTGTGGCATGTGGCAATTTAGGGAGGGGACAGGCA